>NC_136893.1:147500-167500 GCF_949152265.1 Phoxinus phoxinus
CACACACACACACCTGAAGGGGTTTATTCTGAGATAACACACACACACACATCTGAAGGGGTTTATTCTAAGATAACACACACACACACACACACCTCCGACACACACACACACACACACACCTGAAGGGTTAATTCTGAGATAACAACCGGCTGGATATACATTATTTACGTACTTATTACACGGATACTTGCCACATAAATACATAATTAGACACAAAATATTGATCTGAGTCTAAATATTTGATCGGCTCTTTAAACGCAGAGCTTCCGCGGAGAGAGCCGGTTCAGCGGCGAGTTCAAACTAAACGGACATCCGGAGATACGGTGTACAGTCGTAACACTCATTACACAGCATTCTCCACATAAATAATTATGGAGATCAGCGATATTGATTTCAGATTAAACTGTTTTTAAATCATTCCTGTTTGTATCTTATAATCCAACAGTGAACAAAACAATAGACACAAAATGGCCGCCGCTGCGTTTGAGTGAAACCAGAGAGAGCGAGTCCTGGATGGCATAATTATATTATAACTGTACACAAGATATTGATTCGACTGAGTTTTAATATTTTATTTGCTCTCCGAAAGCAAAACTTCCGTGAGAAAAAAACTCACATTGAAAAAGCAAATGCAAGACTAATAAGTAATTATAAAAAATAAACTATAACTGTTCTTATAATGCAGTACTGTATAGGTCTCAGTGAGTCTTTATTAATATGTTTTATTTAAAATGGTAAGACTTATAATTATAAATGGTGCTATCATTTATAAGCATTCATAGAAAGTGTTACCAAACGTTTGTGTTCATAATCTTGCCATAACCTGATTAGCAGTTCTCAGATCTGATCACATGATCAACATGTGAGCCAATCGTCTGAAAGCGTCACACATTCCTTTAGTCGACTTCCTGTCACATGACTCGCGTCTGTTAGTGCAGCTGCTGACGACAGTGCATGAATCCTGTTTATTTCCTCTGGTGTGATGGAAGTGCATCTCTGCTGTGTGTGTGAGCACAGGCGCACTGAACGAGCAATAACACACACACACACGCACAGACGTAGATGTAGTAATGAAATCACTGTACTGTAATGATGATGATGATACAATCAGGAGTTATGGGTGTTTGTTTGTGGATGTTTAATGTTTTACAGTCATTATTAAACTTTTTTTATTTTAAATATAAAGGCTGGTGTGTTATTTGTGAGTGTGTGTTTAAAGACCTGTTCACATCAAGAAGGATAAGCCGCACTAAAGACACACACATCCGTCAGATATGGTGTGCAGTAGTGATATATCAAGCTCACATTCAAACCAAGCATCTTCCTGTTGCTCAACCGCACATTCGCACGCCACGGTATAACAAAATTAAAAAGGTACCTGAGATTTATCTCGCAATTCTGACTTTATTACTCGCAATTATGAATTTATCTCACAATTCTTACTTTATAACTCGCAATTACAAGTTTATATCCGACACTTCCAACTTTAATATTCCCAATTATGAGTTTATCGTGCAATTCTGACTTTATAACTCGCAATTACAAGTTTATCCCACAATTCTGACTTTATTCCTCGCAATTACGAGTTTATCTCGCAATACTGACTTTATTACTCGCAAAAGTTTATATCACACAATTCTGACTTTAATTTCCCCAATTATGAGTTTATCTCGCAATACTTACTTTATAACTCACCATTACAAGTTTATATCCCACAATCCTGACTTTATTTTTTCGCAATTACGAGTTTATCGCACAATTCAGACTTTATTACTCGCAATTACAAGTTTATATCCCACAATTCCGACTTTAATTTCCCCAATCATGAGTTTATCTCGCAATACTGACTTTATAACTCGCAATTACAAGTTTATATCCCACAATTCCGACTTTAATTTTTCACAATTACGAGTTTATCTAGTAATTCTGACTTTTTGCTGGCAATTTCGACTTTAGATATAAACTCGAGATATAAAACAATAAGGTTGGGTATCTCTGCTTTTACGTGAAGTGTTTCGCCCTCGCACCGGGCCTACAGTTCTAGACTTCTATAACTCAATGTTAGGCTGCATAGATTAGGTCAGCCGGAACTGGGAACACTTCCCATAAATCCTGATGTACTCGTTACATCATAAGAAGAATGGCATCTACGCTAATATTAGTGTCTTTGTTTATCCCGAGGTTTTCCCGCAGCCTGCCGTATCCAGATCTGAGGAAGGACCTTCGCCTGGACCCGATGACAGCGCAGCGCTGAAGTGCCGACTAGCCTCTCCCTGTGGAGGATCCCTTTACCACTCTACAGATGGGATACAGCGTTGTGGGATAATAATAATACGTTTTATTTATATAGCGCCTTTCCAGGGCTCAAGGACGCTTTACAATAAATAAACAACGATAAAGGCAATTGACATTACCAGCGGAACCAGCAGAATACAAATAGATAACTTGAACAGGTAGTAAAAATAATTTTTTTTTAAGAATTATGACATTTATGACATAAGAATTATGACATTCAGAAAAAAGGTATGTTTTGAGCATGGATTTGAAATCAGAAATAGTGTTAACAGAACAGAGTGATCGGGGGAGAGAGTTGCAACAACACTGAGGGATCTGCCCCCCATAGAAGCGAGGCGATGTCGAGGGACGGCGAGAAGGCTGGAGTCAGAGGACCGTAGAGAGCGAGTCGGGTGTAGGGGAGGAGCCGGTTACAGAGATATCGGGGAGCCAGGCCGTGTAGAGATTTAAAAGTGAGAAGGAGAATTTTGAATTTGATACGGTAAGCCACAGGAAGCCAGTGAAGATCATGCAAAATTGGGGAGATATGTGCAGAACGCTTGGTGTGGGTGAGTAGTCTGGCAGCAGAGTTTTGAATGTATTGTAATTTGGAAATGGAGCTAGCAGATAGGCCAATGAAAAGTGCATTACAGTAATCAAGACGTGATGTGACAAATGCATGGATGACAGTTTCAGCGTCCGAGATACCGATGAAGGGACGGAGCTGGAGCTGGGCGATGCGACGTAGAGGAAAGAATGCGATTTAGTGATAGAATTAATGTGAGAGTCAAACAAAAAATGGTTTGATATGAGAGCCAGCGATCTCACAGGTGAAGTTGGTAGGAATTTTATTAGTGAATGACGGAGGTCCAGTAAAAATAATCTCAGTTTTGTCCATGTTAAGTTTTAGGAAATTTGAATGAAGACAATCTTTTATTTCATGCACACAGGCAGAGAGTTTGTCGGTTGTGATGGATAGAGTCGATGTACAGGTAGTATATAATTGAATGTCATCAGCGTAAAAATGATAATTAAAACCATAGTGGCGGAGGATCTGACCAAGAGGTATTATATAAATTATGAATAATAATGGCCCTAAAACGGATCCCTGAGGGACACCTTGCTTCAGGCGGACAGTAGGTGAGCGAAAATCCTGAAGTGAAATGTAGAATTGTCTGTCAGAGAGATAGGAAGAAAACCAAGAGAGAGCAGCACCGGAAATTCCCACATCCGAAAGGCGAGATATAAGTAGTTGATGGGAGACCGTATCGAAGGCAGAGCTGAGGTCGAGCAGCAGGAGCATAGACAGAACCAGAGTCACCAGAGAGAAGCAGATCATTCAGTACCTGAACTAGTGCAGTTTCAGGACTATGTAGAGGGCGAAAACCAGATTGAAGAGGATCAAAAAGATTATTTTCTACTAGAAAAGACTGAAGCTGGGAGGCAACAGTACTTTCCAGTAATCTAGCTATGAAGGGTAGATTTGAAATAGGAGGATAATTAGATAAAACTGAGGGATCAAGGCTGGGTTTCCTGAGAACAGGGGTAACAGCAGCAGTTTTGAGTGGGAGAGGGAATGAAGCAGAGGTAAGAGATGCATTGATGAAGTGAGAGATGCATTGATGAAGTGAGAGATGCATTGATGAAGTGAGAGATGCATGGATGAAGTGAGAGATGCATGGATGAAGTGAGAGATGCATGGATGAAGTGAGAGATGCATTGATGAAGTGAGAGATGCATTGATGAAGTGAGAGATGCATTGATGAAGTGAGAGATGCATTGATGAAGTGAGAGATGCATGGATGAAGTGAGAGATGCATGGATGAAGTGAGAGATGCATGGATGAAGTGAGAGATGCATTGATGAAGTGAGAGATGCATTGATGAAGTGAGAGATGCATTGATGAAGTGAAAGATGCATTAATGAAGTGAGAGATGCATGGATGAAGTGAGAGATGCATGGATGAAGTGAGAGATGCATGGATGAAGTGAGAGATGCATGGATGAAGTGAGAGATGCATGGATGAAGTGAGAGATGCATGGATGAAGTGAGAGATGCATGGATGAAGTGAGAGATGCATTAATGAAGTGAGAGATGCATTGAAGTGAGAGATGCATTGATGAAGTGAGAGATGCATTGAAGTGAGAGATGCATTGATGAAGTGAGAGATGCATGGATGAAGTGAGAGATGCATTGAAGTGAGAGATGCATTGATGAAGTGAGAGATGCATTGATGAAGTGAGAGATGCATGGATGAAGTGAGAGATGCATTGATGAAGTGAGAGATGCATTGATGAAGTGAGAGATGCATTGATGAAGTGAGAGATGCATTAATGAAGTGAGAGATGCATGGATGAAGTGAGAGATGCATGGATGAAGTGAGAGATGCATTGATGAAGTGAGAGATGCATTGATGAAGTGAGAGATGCATTGATGAAGTGAGAGATGCATTGATGAAGTGAGAGATGCATTGATGAAGTGAGAGATGCATTGATGAAGTGAGAGATGCATGGATGAAGTGAGAGATGCATTGATGAAGTGAGAGATGCATGGATGAAGTGAGAGATGCATTGATGAAGTGAGAGATGCATGGATGAAGTGAGAGATGCATTGATGAAGTGAGAGATGCATTGATGAAGTGAGAGATGCATTGATGAAGTGAGAGATGCATTGATGAAGTGAGAGATGCATGGATGAAGTGAGAGATGCATTGATGAAGTGAGAGATGCATGGATGAAGTGAGAGATGCATTGATGAAGTGAGAGATGCATGGATGAAGTGAGAGATGCATTAATGAAGTGAGAGATGCATTGAAGTGAGAGATGCATTGATGAAGTGAGAGATGCATTAATGAAGTGAGAGATGCATGGATGAAGTGAGAGATGCATTGATGAAGTGAGAGATGCATTGATGAAGTGAGAGATGCATTGATGAAGTGAGAGATGCATTGATGAAGTGAGAGATGCATGGATGAAGTGAGAGATGCATTGATGAAGTGAGAGATGCATTGATGAAGTGAGAGATGCATGGATGAAGTGAGAGATGCATTGATGAAGTGAGAGATGCATTGATGAAGTGAGAGATGCATTGATGAAGTGAGAGATGCATTGATGAAGTGAGAGATGCATTGATGAAGTGAGAGATGCATTGATGAAGTGAGAGATGCATTGATGAAGTGAGAGATGCATGGATGAAGTGAGAGATGCATTGATGAAGTGAGAGATGCATTGATGAAGTGAGAGATGCATTGATGAAGTGAGAGATACATTGATGAAGTGAGAGATGCATTGATGAAGTGAGAGATGCATTGATGAAGTGAGAGATGCATTAATGAAGTGAGAGATGCATTGATGAAGTGAGAGATGCATTGATGAAGTGAGAGATGCATTGATGAAGTGAGAGATGCATTAATGAAGTGAGAGATGCATTGATGAAGTGAGAGATGCATTGATGAAGTGAGAGATGCATTGATGAAGTGAGAGATGCATTGATGAAGTGAGAGATGCATTGATGAAATGAGAGATGCATTGATGAAGTGAGAGATGCATTGATGAAGTGAGAGATGCATTAATGAAGTGAGAGATGCATTGATGAAGTGAGAGATACATTGATGAAGTGAGAGATGCATTGATGAAGTGAGAGATGCATTGATGAAGTGAGAGATGCATTGATGAAGTGAGAGATGCATTGATGAAGTGAGAGATGCATTGATGAAGTGAGAGATGCATTGATTAAGTGAGAGATGCATTGATGAAGTGAGAGATAAATGGATGAAGTGAGAGATGCATTGATGAAGTGAGAGATGCATTGATGAAGTGAGAGATGCATTGATGAAGTGAGAGATACATTGATGAAGTGAGAGATGCATTGATGAAGTGAGAGATGCATTGATGAAGTGAGAGATGCATTGATGAAGTGAGAGATGCATTAATGAAGTGAGAGATGCATTGATGAAGTGAGAGATGCATTGATGAAGTGAGAGATGCATTGATGAAGTGAGAGATGCATTAATGAAGTGAGAGATGCATGGATGAAGTGAGAGATGCATTGATGAAGTGAGAGATGCATTGATGAAGTGAGAGATGCATTGATGAAGTGAGAGATGCATTAATGAAGTGAGAGATGCATGGATGAAGTGAGAGATGCATTGATGAAGTGAGAGATGCATTGATGAAGTGAGAGATGCATTGATGAAGTGAGAGATGCATTGATGAAGTGAGAGATGCATTGATGAATTGATGAAATGAGAGATGCATTGATGAAGTGAGAGATGCATTAATGAAGTGAGAGATGCATTGATGAAGTGAGAGATACATTGATGAAGTGAGAGATGCATTGATGAAGTGAGAGATGCATTGATGAAGTGAGAGATGCATTGATGAAGTGAGAGATGCATTAATGAAGTGAGAGATGCATTGATGAAGTGAGAGATGCATTGATGAAGTGAGAGATGCATTGATGAAGTGAGAGATGCATTAATGAAGTGAGAGATGCATGGATGAAGTGAGAGATGCATTGATGAAGTGAGAGATGCATTGATGAAGTGAGAGATGCATTGATGAAGTGAGAGATGCATTGATGAAGTGAGAGATGCATTGATGAATTGATGAAATGAGAGATGCATTGATGAAGTGAGAGATGCATTAATGAAGTGAGAGATGCATTGATGAAGTGAGAGATGCATTGATGAAGTGAGAGATGCATTAATGAAGTGAGAGATGCATTGATGAAGTGAGAGATGCATTGATGAAGTGAGAGATGCATTAATGAAGTGAGAGATGCATGGATGAAGTGAGAGATGCATTAATGAAGTGAGAGATGCATTGATGAAGTGAGAGATGCATTGATGAAGTGAGAGATGCATTGATGAAGTGAGAGATGCATTGATGAAGTGAGAGATGCATTGATGAAGTGAGAGATGCATTGATGAAGTGAGAGATGCATTGATGAAGTGAGAGATGCATTGATGAAGTGAGAGATGCATTGATGAAGTGAGAGATGCATGGATGAAGTGAGAGATGCATTGATGAAGTGAGAGATGCATGGATGAAGTGAGAGATGCATTGATGAAGTGAGAGATGCATGGATGAAGTGAGAGATGCATTGATGAAGTGAGAGATGCATTGATGAAGTGAGAGATGCATTGATGAAGTGAGAGATGCATGGATGAAGTGAGAGATGCATTGATGAAGTGAGAGATGCATGGATGAAGTGAGATGCATTGATGAAGTGAGAGATGCATTGATGAAGTGAGAGATGCATGGATGAAGTGAGAGATGCATGGATGAAGTGAGAGATGCATGGATGAAGTGAGAGATGCATTGATGAAGTGAGAGATGCATTGATGAAGTGAGAGATGCATTAATGAAGTGAGAGATGCATTGATGAAGTGAGAGATGCATGGATGAAGTGAGAGATGCATTGATGAAGTGAGAGATGCATTGATGAAGTGAGAGATGCATTGATGAAGTGAGAGATGCATGGATGAAGTGAGAGATGCATTGATGAAGTGAGAGATGCATGGATGAAGTGAGATGCATTGATGAAGTGAGAGATGCATTGATGAAGTGAGAGATGCATTGATGAAGTGAGAGATGCATGGATGAAGTGAGAGATGCATGGATGAAGTGAGAGATGCATGGATGAAGTGAGAGATGCATTGATGAAGTGAGAGATGCATTGATGAAGTGAGAGATGCATTGATGAAGTGAGAGATGCATTGATGAAGTGAGAGATGCATTGATGAAGTGAGAGATGCATGGATGAAGTGAGAGATGCATTGATGAAGTGAGAGATGCATTGATGAAGTGAGAGATGCATTGATGAAGTGAGAGATGCATTGATGAAGTGAGAGTTACATTGATGAAGTGAGAGATGCATTGATGAAGTGAGAGATGCATTGATGAAGTGAGAGATGCATTGATGAAGTGAGAGATGCATTGATGAAGTGAGAGATGCATTAATGAAGTGAGAGATGCATTGATGAAGTGAGAGATGCATTGATGAAGTGAGAGATGCATTGATGAAGTGAGAGATGCATTAATGAAGTGAGAGATGCATGGATGAAGTGAGAGATGCATTGATGAAGTGAGAGATGCATTGATGAAGTGAGAGATGCATTGATGAAGTGAGAGATGCATTGATGAAGTGAGAGATGCATTGATGAAGTGAGAGATGCATTGATGAAGTGAGAGATGCATTGATGAATTGATGAAATGAGAGATGCATTGATGAAGTGAGAGATGCATTAATGAAGTGAGAGATGCATTGATGAAGTGAGAGATGCATTGATGAAGTGAGAGATGCATTGATGAAGTGAGAGATGCATTGATGAAGTGAGAGATGCATTAATGAAGTGAGAGATGCATTGATGAAGTGAGAGATGCATTGATGAAGTGAGAGATACATTAATGAAGTGAGAGATGCATTGATGAAGTGAGAGATGCATTGATGAAGTGAGAGATGCATTGATGAAGTGAGAGATGCATTGATGAATTGATGAAATGAGAGATGCATTGATGAAGTGAGAGATGCATTGATGAAGTGAGAGATGCATTGATGAATTGATGAAATGAGAGATGCATTGATGAAGTGAGAGATGCATTGATGAAGTGAGAGATGCATTGATGAAGTGAGAGATGCATTGATGAAGTGAGAGATGCATTAATGAAGTGAGAGATGCATTGATGAAGTGAGAGATGCATTGATGAAGTGAGAGATGCATTAATGAAGTGAGAGATGCATGGATGAAGTGAGAGATGCATTAATGAAGTGAGAGATGCATTGATGAAGTGAGAGATGCATTGATGAAGTGAGAGATGCATTGATGAAGTGAGAGATGCATTGATGAAGTGAGAGATGCATTGATGAAGTGAGAGATGCATTGATGAAGTGAGAGATGCATTGATGAAGTGAGAGATGCATTGATGAAGTGAGAGATGCATGGATGAAGTGAGAGATGCATTGATGAAGTGAGAGATGCATGGATGAAGTGAGAGATGCATTGATGAAGTGAGAGATGCATGGATGAAGTGAGAGATGCATTGATGAAGTGAGAGATGCATTGATGAAGTGAGAGATGCATTGATGAATTGATGAAATGAGAGATGCATTGATGAAGTGAGAGATGCATTGATGAAGTGAGAGATGCATTGATGAAGTGAGAGATGCATTGATGAAGTGAGAGATGCATTAATGAAGTGAGAGATGCATTGATGAAGTGAGAGATGCATTGATGAAGTGAGAGATGCATTAATGAAGTGAGAGATGCATGGATGAAGTGAGAGATGCATTAATGAAGTGAGAGATGCATTGATGAAGTGAGAGATGCATTGATGAAGTGAGAGATGCATTAATGAAGTGAGAGATGCATTGATGAAGTGAGAGATGCATTGATGAAGTGAGAGATGCATTAATGAAGTGAGAGATGCATTGATGAAGTGAGAGATGCATTGATGAAGTGAGAGATGCATTGATGAAGTGAGAGATGCATTGATGAAGTGAGAGATGCATTGATGAAGTGAGAGATGCATTGATGAAGTGAGAGATGCATTGATGAAGTGAGAGATGCATTGATGAAGTGAGAGATGCATGGATGAAGTGAGAGATGCATTGATGAAGTGAGAGATGCATGGATGAAGTGAGAGATGCATTGATGAAGTGAGAGATGCATGGATGAAGTGAGAGATGCATTGATGAAGTGAGAGATGCATTGATGAAGTGAGAGATGCATTGATGAAGTGAGAGATAGGTGCAGAGATAACTGAATGGCAGAGTTTCAGAAGAGGAGTAGGACCAGGGTCAAGACGACAAGATGAAGGGTCGGAGTTCAAGATTAACTCAGAGACAGAAGATGGAGTGGTCAGAGAAAAGAAGGAATTGACCAGGTTGATTCGGCAGATATCTAATATTCGCAGCATCAGTAGAGATGCACTGGTTTACGGCATTTGTCTTTTCTAGCAAGTGAGTCAAGAATGAAGTGCAAAGTTCATCAGAAGCTAGAGTAACATGAGATGGAGATCTGGTAAGTTTTATTATTGTGTTAAATAACGCTTTTGGTCTGTTGCTTGATTTATTAATTGTGGCAGATACAAAACTAGAACGAGCCAAGTTCAGGGCAGATTTGTAATTTTTTACATGTTCAATAAAAGCCAAACGGTGAACAGTCAGGCCAGTTTTCCTATAGTGACGCTCAAGCCGTCTACCCGTGGCCTTTAGGATACGGAGCTCAGGAGTGTACAAGGAGACGAATGGGCGGAAGGGACGCTTCTGGTCTTAACAGGACCATGCTTATCCTAAATATCCGAGATTATGGAGTTAGGATAATCTCGGTTTCGCGTATCTACCCCGAAGTGATACAATTCTGTCTAAAAATGTTTAAGGCCAGACAAGTAGTTTGTATAGGCTTGGTTTTTTAGGGAATTACAAACATGCACACATATATTCAAACACACATAACTATAGAGTTAATTCTTGATGCGCACGTGAGCATCAGTGTTTCTCACAGGTTCAGTGTAAAGTGTGTGTAGAGAGAACGCTGTCGTCTTAGCGGCCTCTAATTTAATAACTAATGATCCTTTCGACGGAAGTGAATCAATCAAAACTAACTTTAGCTGGAAAACATTATTCAAGAACCGCTATAAAGACAAAACAATCTGTTCCCTTAAACTATACGTTTATCTCTGTAAAGCAGCTTTGAAACAGTCCACATTGTTAAAAGCGCTATAAATTAAGATGGCTTGACAACAGTAAATGTGACCACACCGTAGCGAACTATAGCGCTCTGTTTATTATAAGCGCTGCAGTTTTGTCGTCTGTCACTTTAAATGCTCAAACTCTTTAAAGCAGGATGGATTCTGATTGGCTTAATTCTTCTGTGCCATTATGGTTACAGTTGTGGTGTGGACTTGACTATTCTCTTAGAGTAAGAGCGATTATTAATGATAACGAAGTTTTATAGTTATCGTCCTTGTTGTGAACGGGAATAATTCAGTCCAAAATACATATCTCACAAATATTTAGCAGAACTGTATGAATCATCATAAACTGTATTTGCACACACGATTCCTCACAACAGTTCACATGACTCAGTGTTTTCCACATCGTTATAACAGTCTCTTCTGTGATTGGCCGTCTGCTGTGATTGGCCGTCTGCTGTGATTGGTTCCCGTCAGAAGGACGCTCTCATGTGGTTGCGCATGTTCTTCATCTCCATCTCCAGTTCTCGTATCTTCTCGTCTCTCTGCTTGAGTTGCTCCTGCAGATTCTGAATCTGGTGACACGACACCTGCGAGATTCAAGCGCACAGCGTTACGACCTCTGACCTGTGAGAAGACCACATGACCTGACCTGTGTTCGCGTCTGACCTCTGAGGGCTCGGTCCGGCTCAGATCTGAGCATGTGCGTGAGGAGGTCCAGTCGTGGCTCTCGGTGTCGTCTTCCGTCCAGCCCTGGAGCTCTGCGATGATGTCAGGGGGGTGTTCTGCGTCCTGATTGGCTGGAGTCTCGGCTTCAGTCGAGTCGAGTGCTGTAGCTCCGGGTCTCAGAGACATCAGCAGCGGCCCTGCATGAGCGAACGAGCGTTTAGCAGATGCTTTTATCCTAAACAAAACTAAAACAATATTCGCCAGGTTGACTAGTGGGGAATTAAAGTTGTGACGTCGTCTATTTGAAACACTGATCTATATTGTAGATAATATCATACAACTTATCTATAATCTGAAAATAGAGATCAGTGAGTGGAAAGGTTGTCTGTTGAGAATGGTGTAAAGTCTCATTTAGTTGTAATACTATGTATAAATATGTGATTGAAATTAATAACTTTTATCATTTATAATTCAGATGTAGTTATTTGGGTGTATTGTTCACGATATCATTCATTTGTTGGTTTAGACTATTTCCCACAAGCACCTGAAGGCAGCATTTACTCGCCCTCCTCTTGCTCCAAACTAAAAAGGCTTTTCTGTCGGTTTTCTGAAAACAAATGAAGAGGAATCGAGGAGTTGGCTCCGAGTCTCGTGATGGGATACGATCACTTTATATGATGAACAGATTTAATTTAGTCTTTTATACAATGTATTTTTGTACTTTTTGAAACGTGATTATGTGAACGAGGGCGAGTAAATGATGACTGGACTGTACTATCCTCAGTTCAATAAGAGTCCAGTTTGACTGGCCTTTATTCTGTCCCATCAGCCACTCGTCTGCGGTCAGGGCTGGTTCATTGGCTGCTGTCACGGGATAAATATCCTCCTGAAAACCCTCAGACCGCTGACAGAAACACAAATATCACAATCACAATCTCATTAACAGCTTGGGAAATCTCCCACACACAGGCTCCTCCCACACACAGGATCCTCCCATATACTGAGACCTCCTACACACAGGCTCCTCCCACAAACCGAGTACGCCCACACACGGGATTCTCCCACATACTGGCCACTGAGTCCTCCCACGTACTGAGTCCTCCCACCCATAGGCTCCACCCACGTACTGAGTCCTCCCACGTACTGAGTCCTCCCACCCATTTGCTCCTCCCCCCACATAGGCTCCTCCCACACACTGAGTCCTCCCACCCATATGCTCCACCCCCCACACAGGCTCCTCCCACCCATAGGCTCCACCCCACACACAGACTCCTCCCACCCATATGCTCCTCCCCCCACACAGGCTCCTCCACACATACTGAGTCCTCCCACCCATAGGCTCCTCCCCACATACCGAGTCCTCCCACCATATGCTCCACCCCCCACACAGGCTCCTCCCACCCATAGGTTCCACCCCACACACAGACTCCTCCCACCCATATGCTCCTCTCCCCACACAGGCTCCTCCCACCCATAGGCTCCACCCCACACACAGACTCCTCCCACCCATATGCTCCTCCCCCCACACAGGCTCCTCCACACATACTGAGTCCTCCCACCCATAGGCTCCTCCCCACATACCGAGTCCTCCCACCATATGCTCCACCCCCCACACAGGCTCCTCCCACCCATAGGTTCCACCCCACACACAGACTCCTCCCACCCATATGCTCCTCTCCCCACACAGGCTCCTCCCACCCATAGGCTCCACCCCACACACAGACTCCTCCCACCCATATGCTCCTCCCCCCACACAGGCTCCTCCACACATACTGAGTCCTCCCACCCATAGGCTCCTCCCCACACACAGACTCCACCCACCTACACTCCTCCCATCGGCGGCCCTCGTCTCAGGTGTGCTCTTACCGTCCGCGGCACACAGAAGCTCAGCGGTTCCAGCAGATCTTTGACGGTGAGCAGCCTGTAGAATCTGAACACCTCACACACACTGATGTTCAGGCCACGCTTGGGCATCACACCTAAACACACGAGCCAACCAATGACTGTCCAGAGCGGAGCACAGCAGCACTCATGTCAACATCACTCTATATGTGTCACGGTTCATGGGTCTGTGTGTTCTTCTGTGTGTGTCTGTCTAGTGTTGTCAACTGTCTGATTGCTAGTTTGGGTTTCCTAGCAACCTTAATTATGATTGTGTGTGTGTGTGTGTGTGTGTGTGTGTGTGTGTGTGTGTGTGTGTGTGTGTGTGTGTGTGTGCGTGCGTGCGTGCGTGCGTGCGTGCGCATGTACCCAAGCCTCTCTGAGGGGACGTAGACCGATACTCAGACAGGAAGTGAATGAAGGGTCTCTCCGCACTGACCTCATAATACCGAATGTTACCATCACCCTGAAACACACACACAGTTAAAATATTTTCTTACTACCTGTACAAATATCCAAAAATTCTTAAATCAAGACACTTGATATTGTCTTGTTTTATGAAAAAATACACACACAGCCAAACACAGGTCAGTAGTTTCAGACACACACAGCCAAACACAGGTCAGTAGTTTCAGACACACACAACCTAACACAGGTCAGTAGTTTCAGACACACACAGCCAAACACAGGTCAGTAGTTTCAGACACACACAGCCAAACACAGGTCAGTAGTTTCAGACACACACAGCCTAACACAGGTCAGAAGTTTCAGACACACACAGCCAAACACAGGTCAGTAGTTTCAGATACACACAACCTAACACAGGTCAGTAGTTTCAGACACACACAGCCAAACACAGGTCAGTAGTTTCAGACACACACAGCCAAACACAGGTCAGTAGTTTCAGACACACACAGCCAAACACAGGTCAGTAGTTTCAGACACACACAGCCAAACACAGGTCAGTAGTTTCAGACACACACAGCCTAACACAGGTCAGAAGTTTCAGACACACACAGCCAAACACAGGTCAGTAGTTTCAGATACACACAACCTAACACAGGTCAGTAGTTTCAGACACACACAGCCAAACACAGGTCAGTAGTTTCAGACACACACAGCCAAACACAGGTCAGTAGTTTCAGACACACACAGCCAAACACAGGTCAGTAGTTTCAGACACACACAGCCAAACACAGGTCAGTAGTTTCAGACACACAAAGCCAAACACAGGTCAGTAGTTTCAGACACACACGGCCAAACACAGGTCAGTAGTTTCAGACACACACAGCCAAACACAGGTCAGTAGTTTCAGACACACACAGCCAAACACAGGTCAGTAGTTTCAGACACACACAGTCTAACACAGGTCAGTAGTTTCAGACACACACAGCCTAACACAGGTCAGTAGTTTCAGACACACACAGCTAAACACAGGTCAGTAGTTTCAGACACACACAGCCAAACACAGGTCAGTAGTTTCAGACACACACAGCCAAACACAGGTCAGAAGTTTCAGACACACACAGCCAAACACAGGTCAGTAGTTTCAGACACACACAGCCTAACACAGGTCAGTAGTTTCAGACACACACAGCCAAACACAGGTCAGTAGTTTCAGACACACACAGCCAAACACAGGTCAGTAGTTTCAGACACACACAGCCAAACACAGGTCAGTAGTTTCAGACACACACAGTCTAACACAGGTCAGTAGTTTCAGACACACACAGCCTAACACAGGTCAGTAGTTTCAGACACACACAGCCTAACACAGGTCAGTAGTTTCAGACACACACAGCCAAACACAGGTCAGTAGTTTCAGACACACACAGCCAAACACAGGTCAGTAGTTTCAGACACACACAGCCAAACACAGGTCAGTAGTTTCAGACACACACAGCCTAACTCAGGTCAGAAGTTTCAGACACACACAGCCAAACACAGGTCAGCAGTCACATGCTAACACAGGTCA
This sequence comes from Phoxinus phoxinus, assembly GCF_949152265.1. Taxonomy (NCBI): domain Eukaryota; kingdom Metazoa; phylum Chordata; class Actinopteri; order Cypriniformes; family Leuciscidae; genus Phoxinus; species Phoxinus phoxinus. Next base: position 162,999 of record NC_136893.1, read on the forward strand.
GTAGTTTCAGACACACACAGCCAAACACAGGTCAGTAGTTTCAGACACACACAGCCAAACACAGGTCAGTAGTTTCAGACACACACAGCCTAACACAGGTCAGTAGTTTCAGACACACACAGCCAAACACAGGTCAGTAGTTTCAGACACACACAGCTAAACACAGGTCAGTAGTTTCAGACACACACAGCCAAACACAGGTCAGTAGTTTCAGACACACACAGCCTAACACAGGTCAGTAGTTTCAGACACACACAGCCTAACACAGGTCAGTAGTTTCAGACACACACAGCCTAACACAGGTCAGTAGTTTCAGACACACACAGCCAAACACAGGTCAGTAGTTTCAGACACACACAGTCTAACACAGGTCAGTAGTTTCAGACACACACAGCCTAACACACAGCCTAACACAGGTCAGTAGTTTCAGACACACACAGCCTAACACAGGTCAGTAGTTTCAGACACACACACAGTCTAACACAGGTCAGTAGTTTCAGACACACACAGCTAAACACAGGTCAGTAGTTTCAGACACACACACAGCCTAACACAGGTCAGTAGTTTCAGACACACACACAGCCTAACACAGGTCAGTAGTTTCAGACACACACACAGCCTAACACAGGTCAGTAGTTTCAGACACACACAGTCTAACACAGGTCAGTAGTTTCAGACACACACTGCTAAACACAGGTCAGTAGTTTCAGACACACACAGCCAAACACAGGTCAGTAGTTTCAGACACACACAGCCAAACACAGGTCAGTAGTTTCAGACACACACAGCCAAACACAGGTCAGTAGTTTCAGACACACACAGCCAAACACAGGTCAGTAGTTTCAGACACACACAGTCTAACACAGGTCAGTAGTTTCAGACACACACTGCTAAACACAGGTCAGTAGTTTCAGACACACACAGCCAAACACAGGTCAGTAGTGTCAGACACACACAGCCAAACACAGGTCAGTAGTTTCAGACACACACAGCCTAACACAGGTCAGTAGTTTCAGACACACACAGTCTAACACAGGTCAGTAGTTTCAGACACAAACAGCCTAAGACAGGTCAGTAGTTTCAGACACACACAGCCTAACACAGGTCAGTAGTTTCAGACACACACAGCCTAACACAGGTCAGTAGTTTCAGACACACACAACCTAACACAGGTCAGTAGTTTCAGACACACACAGCCTAACACAGGTCAGAAGTTTCAGACACACACAGCCAAACACAGGTCAGTAGTTTCAGACACACACAGTCTAACACAGGTCAGTAGTTTCAGACACACACAGCCTAACACAGGTCAGTAGTTTCAAACACACACAGCCAAACACAGGTCAGTAGTTTCAGACACACACAGCCAAACACAGGTCAGTAGTTTCAGACACACACAGTCTAACACAGGTCAGTAGTTTCAGACACACACTGCTAAACACAGGTCAGTAGTTTCAGACACACACAGCCTAACACAGGTCAGTAGTTTCAGACACACACTCAAACACAGGTCAGTAGTTTCAGACACACACTCAAACACAGGTCAGTAGTTTCAGACACACACAGCCAAACACAGGTCAGTAGTTTCAGACACACACAGTTAAACACAGGTCAGTAGTTTCAGACACACACAGCCAAACACAGGTCAGTAGTTTCAGACACACACAGTCTAACACAGGTCAGTAGTTTCAGACACACACAGCCTAACACAGGTCAGTAGTTTCAAACACACACAGCCAAACACAGGTCAGTAGTTTCAGACACACACAGCCAAACACAGGTCAGTAGTTTCAGACACACACAGTCTAACACAGGTCAGTAGTTTCAGACACACACTGCTAAACACAGGTCAGTAGTTTCAGACACACACTCAAACACAGGTCAGTAGTTTCAGACACACACAGCCAAACACAGGTCAGTAGTTTCAGACACACACAGTTAAACACAGGTCAGTAGTTTCAGACACACACAGCCAAACACAGGTCAGTAGTTTCAGACACACACTCAAACACAGGTCAGTAGTTTCAGACACACACTCAAACACAGGTCAGTAGTTTCAGACACACACAGCCAAACACAGGTCAGTAGTTTCAGACACACACAGTTAAACACAGGTCAGTAGTTTCAGACACACACAGCCAAACACAGGTCAGTAGTTTCAGTGTTTTTTTAAGTTGCCAGCGTTTCTGGTCATTTGCACAAAAGTTTCATGGCCCACTAAATATTGTGTTGTATGTAAATCTGAACATTGCAATTTATCCAAAGAAAGAACCCAGTTTAATCCTAGCTTCATGCATTCTTTTCTTTTTTTTTATCTACACTTGTGGGTATGTATGTGGGAAAGTTCAATTAAAAAAGCAACCTTTTGAGCAAAAAGCTGAGAAAATCATGTTTACATCCAGATGTGATTCAAACACAGATGGAGAAGATCGAGTCCATCAACACCTGAAAGCTTCTCAGTCCTGTAGCTCGTCCTGGCTCATGTCATTCGGTAACGTTAGGCTGATTAATGATGAAGATCGTGTTATTTTACGTCAAGTCAAGTCATCTTCATTTATACAGCGCTTTTAACAATGTGGATTGTTTCAAAGCTGCTTTACAGAGATAAACGTATAGTTTAAGGGAACAGATTGTTTTGTCTTTATAGCGGTTCTTGAATAATGTTTTCCAGCTAAAGTTAGTTTTGATTGATTCACTTCCGTCGAAAGGATCATTAGCTATTAAATTAGGGGCCGCTAAGACGACAGCGTTCTCTCTACACACACTTTACACTGAACCTGTGAGAAACACTGATGCTCACGTGCGCATCAAGAATTAACTCTATAGTTATGTGTGTTTGAATATATGTGCGCATGTTTGTAATTCCCTACAAACCAAGCCTTAACAAACAACTTGTCCTGCTTTATCTAATTCTATCTAAATTTTATCTAAATCTAATTTATTAATTCTGTATCAATTTGATACAGAATTTTATTTTATCACTACGGGGGAGATACGCGAAATTTCTACAACGCTTTATCTGTAGAGTGGTAAAGGGATCCTCCACAGGGAGAGGCTAGTCAGCACTTCAGCGCTGCGCTGTCATCGGGTCCAGGCGAAGGTCCTTCCTCAGATCCAGATCCGGCAGGCTGCGGGAAAACCTCGGGATAAACAAAGACACTAATATTAGCGTAGATGCCATTCTTCTTATGATGTAACAAGTACATCAGGATTTACGGGAAGTGTTCCCAGTTCCGGCTGACCTAATCTATGCAGCCCAATGCAGTGTTGACAGAACGGGGCTAATATGGTCATACTTCCTGGTTCTGGTAAGAACTCGAGCGGCTGCGTTTTGAACTAGCTGTAGTTTGTTTATTAAGCGTGCAGGGCAACCACCCAGTAGAGCATTACAATAATCTAGCCTTGAGGTCATGAACGCATCAACTAATTGTTCCGCATTTGTCAATGAGAGCATATGGCGTAATTTAGATATATTTTTAAGATGAAAAAATGCGGTTTTACAGATACTAGACACGTGAGAGCTGTCTCGGTACTATGGAGCGGTCTAAATCCGGACTGAAAATCCTCGCAGATATCATTTCTTTCAAGAAAAGAACACAGTTGTGAGGATACGGCTTTTTCTAATATCTTTGACAGAAATGGCAGATTCGAGATCGGCCTGTAATTGACTAGTTTTGTAGGATCAAGTTGCTGTTTTTTAACAAGCGGTTTAATCATAGCTAGCTTAAAGGTTTTTGGTACGTATCCTAGAGACAAAGATGAATTAATGATATTAAGAAGAGGATCTATGACATCTGGAAGCATCTCTTTCAGCAGCTTAGTCGGTATAGGGTCTAACATACACGTTGTCGATTTAGATGATTTGACGAGTTTGCAAAATTCTCCCTCTCCTATAGCAATGAATGAATCAAATGTTCCCTCAGGGAGACTACTATGCACTTCCTGATGCGATACTGTATTAGACGGTTGCATAGTTATAATTTTGTCCCTGATATTATCGATCTTATAAGTGAAGAAGTTCATAAAGTCATTACTGCTGTGTTGCTTGGAAACTTCTGGGCTTGAAGCTTTCTTTTTCGTTAGTTTAGCCACTGTTTCAAATAAATACCTAGGATTATGTTTATTTTCTTCTAATAGGGTTAAATAAGCAGATCTAGCAGCTTTTAAAGCCTCTCTGTAAGCAATCGAGCTCTCCTTCCATGAAATGCGAAACACCTCTAGTTTTGTTTTCTTCCAGTTGCGCTCCATTTTTGTGCGTCTGCTTACATGTGATATCGCTGGTTTCTGCTTCTTCTTCGCCTGTGTTTTGATCAGGAGATTCTGTACTCTTTCGGAAGATGTGTCATAGCGCCCCCTACCATATAACAATATAATCACGGAAAGCTGGACATGTCAGTCAATGACGGGGAAAGAGTTAATAAAACATATTTGGCAAACAGCTCTTAAGTCTCTAGATCATTCTGTCATTGTGTAATGGTTAACGGTAAGCTTCCTGAAGTTAT
>NC_136893.1:172500-177500 GCF_949152265.1 Phoxinus phoxinus
GTCACGTGACACGCCAGAATCAGACTGGAAGCTGCCAGCCGATGACAGGTCACGTGACACGCCAGAATCAGACTGGAAGCTGCCAGCCAATGACAGGTCACGTGACACGCCAGAATCAGACTGGAAGCTGCCAGCCAATGACAGGTCACGTGACACGCCAGACTCAAACTGGAAGCTGCCAGCCAATGACAGGTCACGTGACACGCCAGAATCAGACTGGAAGCTGCCAGCCAATGACAGGTCACGTGACACGCCAGAATCAGACTGGAAGCTGCCAGCCAATGACAGGTCACGTGACACGCCAGAATCAGACTGGAAGCTGCCAGCCGATGACAGGTCACGTGACACGCCAGACTCAAACTGGAAGCTGCCAGCCAATGACAGGTCACGTGACACGCCAGAATCAGACTGGAAGCTGCCAGCCAATGACAGGTCACGTGACACGCCAGAATCAGACTGGAAGCTGCCAGCCGATGACAGGTCACGTGACACGCCAGAATCAGACTGGAAGCTGCCAGCCGATGACAGGTCACGTGACACGCCAGAATCAGACTGGAAGCTGCCAGCCGATGACAGGTCACGTGACACGCCAGAATCAGACTGGAAACTGCCAGCCAATGACAGGTCACGTGACACGCCAGAATCAGACTGGAAGCTGCCAGCCAATGACAGGTCACGTGACACGCCAGAATCAGACTGGAAGCTGCCAGCCGATGACAGGTCACGTGACACGCCAGAATCAGACTGGAAGCTGCCAGCCGATGACAGGTCACGTGACACGCCAGAATCAGACTGGAAGCTGCCAGCCAATGACAGGTCACGTGACACGCCAGAATCAGACTGGAAGCTGCCAGCCAATGACAGGTCACGTGACACGCCAGAATCAGACTGGAAGCTGCCAGCCAATGACAGGTCACGTGACACGCCAGAATCAGACTGGAAGCTGCCAGCCAATGACAGGTCACGTGACACGCCAGAATCAGACTGGAAGCTGCCAGCCGATGACAGGTCACGTGACACGCCAGAATCAGACTGGAAGCTGCCAGCCGATGACAGGTCACGTGACACGCCAGAATCAGACTGGAAACTGCCAGCCAATGACAGGTCACGTGACACGCCAGAATCAGACTGGAAGCTGCCAGCCAATGACAGGTCACGTGACACGCCAGAATCAGACTGGAAGCTGCCAGCCGATGACAGGTCACGTGACACGCCAGAATCAGACTGGAAGCTGCCAGCCGATGACAGGTCACGTGACACGCCAGAATCAGACTGGAAACTGCCAGCCAATGACAGGTCACGTGACACGCCAGAATCAGACTGGAAGCTGCCAGCCAATGACAGGTCACGTGACACGCCAGAATCAGACTGGAAGCTGCCAGCCGATGACAGGTCACGTGACACGCCAGAATCAGACTGGAAGCTGCCAGCCGATGACAGGTCACGTGACACGCCAGAATCAGACTGGAAGCTGCCAGCCAATGACAGGTCACGTGACACGCCAGAATCAGACTGGAAGCTGCCAGCCAATGACAGGTCACGTGACACGCCAGAATCAGACTGGAAGCTGCCAGCCGATGACAGGTCACGTGACACGCCAGAATCAGACTGGAAGCTGCCAGCCAATGACAGGTCACGTGACACGCCAGAATCAGACTGGAAGCTGCCAGCCAATGACAGGTCACGTGACACGCCAGAATCAGACTGGAAGCTGCCAGCCAATGACAGGTCACGTGACACGCCAGAATCAGACTGGAAGCTGCCAGCCAATGACAGGTCACGTGACACGCCAGAATCAGACTGGAAGCTGCCAGCCGATGACAGGTCACGTGACACGCCAGAATCAGACTGGAAGCTGCCAGCCGATGACAGGTCACGTGACACGCCAGAATCAGACTGGAAACTGCCAGCCAATGACAGGTCACGTGACACGCCAGAATCAGACTGGAAGCTGCCAGCCAATGACAGGTCACGTGACACGCCAGAATCAGACTGGAAGCTGCCAGCCGATGACAGGTCACGTGACACGCCAGAATCAGACTGGAAGCTGCCAGCCGATGACAGGTCACGTGACACGCCAGAATCAGACTGGAAGCTGCCAGCCAATGACAGGTCACGTGACACGCCAGAATCAGACTGGAAGCTGCCAGCCAATGACAGGTCACGTGACACGCCAGACTCAAACTGGAAGCTGCCAGCCAATGACAGGTCACGTGACACGCCAGAATCAGACTGGAAGCTGCCAGCCAATGACAGGTCACGTGACACGCCAGAATCAGACTGGAAGCTGCCAGCCAATGACAGGTCACGTGACACGCCAGAATCAGACTGGAAGCTGCCAGCCGATGACAGGTCACGTGACACGCCAGAATCAGACTGGAAGCTGCCAGCCGATGACAGGTCACGTGACACGCCAGAATCAGACTGGAAGCTGCCAGCCAATGACAGGTCACGTGACACGCCAGAATCAGACTGGAAGCTGCCAGCCGATGACAGGTCACGTGACACGCCAGAATCAGACTGGAAGCTGCCAGCCGATGACAGGTCACGTGACACGCCAGAATCAGACTGGAAGCTGCCAGCCAATGACAGGTCACGTGACACGCCAGAATCAGACTGGAAGCTGCCAGCCGATGACAGGTCACGTGACACGCCAGAATCAGACTGGAAGCTGCCAGCCGATGACAGGTCACGTGACACGCCAGAATCAGACTGGAAGCTGCCAGCCGATGACAGGTCACGTGACACGCCAGAATCAGACTGGAAGCTGCCAGCCGATGACAGGTCACGTGACACGCCAGAATCAGACTGGAAGCTGCCAGCCGATGACAGGTCACGTGACACGCCAGAATCAGACTGGAAGCTGCCAGCCAATGACAGGTCACGTGACACGCCAGAATCAGACTGGAAGCTGCCAGCCGATGACAGGTCACGTGACACGCCAGAATCAGACTGGAAGCTGCCAGCCGATGACAGGTCACGTGACACGCCAGAATCAGACTGGAAGCTGCCAGCCGATGACAGGTCACGTGACACGCCAGAATCAGACTGGAAGCTGCCAGCCAATGACAGGTCACGTGACACGCCAGAATCAGACTGGAAGCTGCCAGCCAATGACAGGTCACGTGACACGCCAGAATCAGACTGGAAGCTGCCAGCCGATGACAGGTCACGTGACACGCCAGAATCAGACTGGAAGCTGCCAGCCGATGACAGGTCACGTGACACGCCAGAATCAGACTGGAAGCTGCCAGCCAATGACAGGTCACGTGACACGCCAGAATCAGACTGGAAGCTGCCAGCCGATGACAGGTCACGTGACACGCCAGAATCAGACTGGAAGCTGCCAGCCAATGACAGGTCACGTGACACGCCAGAATCAGACTGGAAGCTGCCAGCCGATGACAGGTCACGTGACACGCCAGAATCAGACTGGAAGCTGCCAGCCAATGACAGGTCACGTGACACGCCAGAATCAGACTGGAAGCTGCCAGCCGATGACAGGTCACGTGACACGCCAGAATCAGACTGGAAGCTGCCAGCCGATGACAGGTCACGTGACACGCCAGAATCAGACTGGAAGCTGCCAGCCAATGACAGGTCACGTGACACGCCAGAATCAGACTGGAAGCTGCCAGCCGATGACAGGTCACGTGACACGCCAGAATCAGACTGGAAGCTGCCAGCCGATGACAGGTCACGTGACACGCCAGAATCAGACTGGAAGCTGCCAGCCAATGACAGGTCACGTGACACGCCAGAATCAGACTGGAAGCTGCCAGCCGATGACAGGTCACGTGACACGCCAGAATCAGACTGGAAGCTGCCAGCCGATGACAGGTCACGTGACACGCCAGAATCAGACTGGAAGCTGCCAGCCGATGACAGGTCACGTGACACGCCAGAATCAGACTGGAAGCTGCCAGCCGATGACAGGTCACGTGACACGCCAGAATCAGACTGGAAGCTGCCAGCCGATGACAGGTCACGTGACACGCCAGAATCAGACTGGAAGCTGCCAGCCAATGACAGGTCACGTGACACGCCAGAATCAGACTGGAAGCTGCCAGCCGATGACAGGTCACGTGACACGCCAGAATCAGACTGGAAGCTGCCAGCCGATGACAGGTCACGTGACACGCCAGAATCAGACTGGAAGCTGCCAGCCGATGACAGGTCACGTGACACGCCAGAATCAGACTGGAAGCTGCCAGCCAATGACAGGTCACGTGACACGCCAGAATCAGACTGGAAGCTGCCAGCCAATGACAGGTCACGTGACACGCCAGAATCAGACTGGAAGCTGCCAGCCGATGACAGGTCACGTGACACGCCAGAATCAGACTGGAAGCTGCCAGCCGATGACAGGTCACGTGACACGCCAGAATCAGACTGGAAGCTGCCAGCCAATGACAGGTCACGTGACACGCCAGAATCAGACTGGAAGCTGCCAGCCGATGACAGGTCACGTGACACGCCAGAATCAGACTGGAAGCTGCCAGCCAATGACAGGTCACGTGACACGCCAGAATCAGACTGGAAGCTGCCAGCCGATGACAGGTCACGTGACACGCCAGAATCAGACTGGAAGCTGCCAGCCAATGACAGGTCACGTGACACGCCAGAATCAGACTGGAAGCTGCCAGCCGATGACAGGTCACGTGACACGCCAGTGGCGGCTCCTGCCAGCCAGCTGAAGATTGAACCCCTACCGGCTCCACAACACCCTCATCAGGAGGTCCTCCATCTCTCCCAGTCTCTGATGTCCCCGGAGTGAGTGAGTGAGTGAGTGAGTGAGTGTGTGTGTGTGTGTGTGTGTGCGTGAACTGTGGCTGCAGTTTCAGGACCCAGGTGTTCAGTTTGAACATAGTATCAAGATCCTCCTATTATCTTAAGTCTTGTTAGAAAACAAATATTCTTGGGAACATATGTTAATTCTTTTAACAAATACGTTTATGGAATAGAGCGCTCCTGCAGCTGGTGGATTAGAGCAACAAGTA
>NC_136893.1:182500-200000 GCF_949152265.1 Phoxinus phoxinus
AACATCTGGAGAACAGAATCTAGAAACATCTGGAGAACAGAAACTAGAAACATCTGGAGAACAGAAACTAGAAACATCTGGAGAACAGAATCTAGAAACATCTGGAGAACAGAAACTTCTGAAGAACAAAAACATCTGGAGAACAGAAACATCTGGAGAACAGAAACTAGAAACATCTGGAGAATAGAATCTAGAAACATATGGAGAACAGAAACTTCTGGAGAACAGAAACATCTGGAGAACAAAAACTAGAAACATCTGGAGAACAGAAACATCTGGAGAACTGTTGCTCACATGAGGAGCTGAAGCACGTTTGTGAGTGGTTTAGAGAAGCGAGAGTTTGTTCGTGGAAACCTTCTAAATATTGTGCATTTGGATATATTTAGGCATTATCAAGGCTGATCTGTGGCTTGTATCTCATTCATTTCCTATGGTGGACATTTTGACCAAGAAGGTCTCAAGTGTGAATATTTTTTAATAATTTAGTCATTTCTAATCATATCCACAGTTTTTGTTTGTGTTCATATAGCCAGTGGCACAAACGTTTCAAAGTAAAAATGTTTAAAGGCCCCCTGTAGTCAATAATTTTATCCCTTAAAACTCATATTTGGTCAATAAAATGACATCTTTATCGTATTTTTTCATAGTTTTGCTGGTCCTGTGACTTATAGTCAGGTGCGACTTATATATCTCAAAATTAATTAATACTGACTGAGATGAACCAAGAGAAAGCATTACCGTCTACAGCCGGTGTGCTGTGTGCAGGTTTGCCATGACTGAACGCGCGCTCCCTTAAAGGGTAAGTTCGGTATTTTACACTTAAAGCCCTGTTTACAGATCGTATCTGATGAAATAGAACGGTTAAGATTAAAATTTGGACACATGCTCCTGTCCCGAGAATTTTAGGTTTAGTTCGCTTCCCCCAATGGTTGTCTATGTGCACTGGAAGATTCCTTCCTAAAACACATTAAACTTTTGTTTACAAAGACGTGAAACTCACCGAGTGGTCAGGGGTGTTCACTGGTATGTGCACTCAAAAATCGCTGAAAAAGATGCATTCCAACAGGTTTTATCGTAGTTTTTGTCCAACTCCATTAAGTTGTATTGGATTCGCTGTGTGAGGTAACGTTACGGTATTACTCCGCCGCGGGAAACGGAAATGGGGTTGTTTGTATGCTTTTTGTAGTCTTATGCAGTCGCGGACGCGGTATCGTAGGCTAAGCTATCTAAACATTTTTACAAGATCGAAGCTATCTGTGTCAACTTAGAAATGGATTCCGAGACATTTATATGGGAGGATGACGGTTTTGAGATCGATTTTGATGGACAGGGTTATAGGTTTGAGCCTGAATATTCAGAGGAGGAATTTCTGCAAAGAAAGGCAGAGTTTGAACTGCAGTTGACAACGGAGTCCAGTGTTACGCCTGTTGCCGAAGCTGCTGCTGTCTCAAGGCTTACAGGCACTTGGTGGTGTTCCTTTTGCCACGAATCTTCCCGCAATTCGGAACTGCACAAATTCGCCACATTATTAGCTGTCTGTTTGTAATGCTGTCAATGAAGACAGCGATCTTCTGCTTCTTCTGTGTATATGCCCGTGGTTTGCTTGCAATTGGCAAAGGTGCATTATCGCCACCAACTGGGCTGGGCTCTATTATTCAAGCTCTCAACGGAAGAATCACGGGTGTGACGCGTTTGGCAAAATAGGTCCACAAAAGCTAAATAAACCTAAAATTCTCAGGACAGGAGCATGTGTCCAAATTTTTATCTTAACCGTTCTATTTCATCAGATACGATCTGTAAACAGGGCTTTAAGTGTAAAATACCGAACTTGTCCTTTAATAATTCCTAAAGCTGACATCAGTTCATCGCGATCTCACACATCTCTGTTATTATCAATGAAGCCGACTGCAGAATGAATCTTTCATAATATCTTTTATAATCAGGATTTTCCAGCATGCAGAGTTCAGCACTGAACAGAAAGTCCGTTTTGAGCGGTGAGGGGATTCTCTCTTAAATGGTTCTGATTGGCCACTGCGTTCCAGAAATCAACACGTCTGTGATTGGCTACATCGCTCAACGCTGCAAACATGTTACAAATAGAAACTCTGGCCTGTAAATCGTTTCTATTTTGTTTTAGTTGTTCTTGTTTTTCTGCAACAGATGAATAACAATTTATTAGTTTTTATATGTTTTATTCATATATATTTATATTTAATCGTTGTATTCTCCCGCAGCCGCGCACGCACGCACGCACGCACGCACGCACGCACGCACGCACGCACACACGCACACACACACGCAGAGTGAGTGCATTACCGCCCGCGCTCGCACTCGGCCATCACAATGCGACTTATAGTACGGAAAATACGGTATGTTTGTTCCTTGAAAATACATTTTTCATGCCTTAAAATATCGTGAATGTAACTCAACACCCTTGCCTCATTTAGTATGTGCGGCTCTCTGAATATGCAAATGAGCCCCGCCTCCACTCACTCACTCACTCAGAGATCCACTGGTGGACGATCACACGTTGATCTGATTGGTCAAGGTAGTGTGTGACGTCAGAAACACCAGCGATTTCAAACCGTGTTTTTGAGACTGTCTTTGGTTCACTGCAGTTTTAAGGAGAAAATACTCAGCAATGCTGTCCACTTATGAACTTACACATGTGTGTGTTAAAGGAGATTAATAACTCCACATACACACATAAAATACATTAAAATCTGGATTTTTTTATAATTCTATATGTAAATTTTTCAGTCTAAAAAGATGGAAGGTCTTATGATTACCTGGTCATCCCGAAGTCTGAGACCTTCACCACCAGTGAGCTGTTCACCAGACAGTTTCTGGCCGCCTGACGGACACACACACAAACACACACACACACACACCTCTGAGAACAGAAACACAGGCTCATCCGAGTCACTGAAGTCATCAGCACTATACACTCGCTATACACTCGCTACACACTCGCTATAGATATACTCTCGCTATACACTCACTATAGCTATACTCTCGCTATACACTCACTATAGCTATACTCTCGTTATACACTCACTATAGCTATACTCTCGCTATACACTCACTATAGCTATACTCTCGCTATACACTCACTATAGCTATACTCTCGCTATACACTCACTATAGCTATACTCTCGCTATACACTCACTATAGCTATACTCTCGCTATACACTCACTATAGCTATACTCTCGCTATACACTCACTATAGCTATACTCTCGCTATACACTCACTATAGCTATACTCTCGCTATACACTCACTATAGCTATACTCTCGCTATACACTCACTATAGCTATACTCTCGCTATACACTCACTATAGCTATACTCTCATTATACACTCACTATAGCTATACTCTCGCTATACACTCACTATAGCTATACTCTCGCTATACACTCACTATAGCTATACTCTCGCTATACACTCACTATAGCTATACTCTCGTTATACACTCACTATAGCTATACTCTCGCTATACACTCACTATAGCTATACTCTCGCTATACACTCACTATAGCTATACTCTCATTATACACTCACTATAGCTATACTCTCGCTATACACTCACTATAGCTATACACTCGCTATACACTCACTATAGCTATACTCTCGCTATACACTCACTATAGCTATACTCTCGCTATACACTCACTATAGCTATACACTCGTTATACACTCACTATAGCTATACACTCGTTATACACTCACTATAGCTATACTCTCGCTATACACTCACTATAGCTATACTCTCGCTATACACTCACTATAGCTATACTCTCATTATACACTCACTATAGCTATACTCTCATTATACACTCACTATAGCTATACTCTCGCTATACACTCACTATAGCTATACTCTCACTATACACTCACTATAGCTATACTCTCGCTATACACTCACTATAGCTATACTCTCGCTATACACTCACTATAGCTATACTCTCGCTATACACTCACTATAGCTATACTCTCGCTATACACTCACTATAGCTATACTCTCGCTATACACTCACTATAGCTATACTCTCGCTATACACTCACTATAGCTATACTCTCGCTATACACTCACTATAGCTATACTCTCGCTATACACTCACTATACTCTCGCTATACACTCACTATACTCTCACTATAGATATACTCTCGCTATACACTCCCTATACACTCACTATAGCTATACTCTCGCTATACACTCACTATAGCTATACACTCATTATACACTCACTATACTCTCGCTATACACTCACTATAGCTATACACTCGTTATACACACTATAGCTATACTCTCGCTATACACTCACTATAGCTATACTCTCGCTAAACACTCACTATAGCTATACTGTCGATATACACTCACTATAGCTATACTCTCGCTATACACTCACTATAGCTATACTCTCGCTATACACTCACTATAGCTATACACTCGTTATACACTCACTATAGCTATACTCTCGCTATACACTCACTATAGCTATACTCTCGCTATACACTCACTATAGCTATACTCTCGCTATACACTCACTATAGCTATACTGTCGATATACACTCACTATAGCTATACTCTCGCTATACACTCACTATAGCTATACTCTCGCTATACACTCACTATAGCTATACTGTCGATATACACTCACTATAGCTATACTCTCGCTATACACTCACTATACTCTCACTATAGCTATACACTCACTATACACTCACTATACTCTCGCTATACACTCACTATACTCTCACTATAGCTATACACTCACTATACACTCGCTATACACTCGCTATACACTCACTATACTCTCACTATAGCTATACACTCACTATACACTCGCTATACTCTCGCTATACACTCACTATACTCTCACTATAGCTATACACTCACTATACACTCGCTATACTCTCGCTATACTCTCACTATACACTCACTATACTCTCACTATAGCTATACACTCACTATAGCTATACTCTCGCTATAAACTCACTATAGCTATACTCTCGCTATACACTCACTATACACTCACTATACACTCACTATACACTCACTATACACTCACTATACACTCACTATACACTCACTATACACTCACTATACACTCACTATACACTCGCCATACTCTCGCTTCACACTCACTATAGCTATACACTCGCTATACTCTCGCTATACACTCGCCATACTCTCGCTACACACTCACTATACTCTCACTATAGCTATACACTCACTATACACTCACTATACTCTCGCTATACACTCACTATACTCTCACTATAGCTATACACTCACTATACACTCGCTATACACTCGCTATACACTCACTATACTCTCACTATAGCTATACACTCACTATACACTCACTATACTCTCACTATAGCTATACTCTCGCTATACACTCACTATAGCTATACTCTCGCTATACACTCACTATAGCTATACTCTCGCTATACACTCACTATACTCTCACTATAGCTATACACTCACTATAGCTATACTCTCGCTATACACTCACTATAGCTATACTCTCGCTATACACTCGCTATACTCTCGCTATACACTCGCCATACTCTCGCTACACACTCACTATAGCTATACACTCGCTATACTCTCGCTATACACTCGCCATACTCTCGCTACACACTCACTATACTCTCGCTACACACTCACTATAGCTATACTCTCGCTATACACTCGCCATACTCTCGCTACACACTCACTACACTGCAAAAAATGCTTTTCTTACTTAGTATTTTTGTTTTGTTTCCAGTCCAAATATCTAAAAATTATTAATTCAAGAAGCATTTACTAGAGAAGTAAAATGACATAAGAAATTCTATTTTGTTTTAAGATAAAAAGAAAGTAATTTAAGTAATTTTTGCTTAAAACGAGCAAAATTATCTGCCAATGGGGTAAGCAAAAAAATCTTAATTCGAATGAAAAAAAAAAAAAAAAATCTTAATTCGAATGGAAACCAAGAATTTTTTGCTTACCCCATTGGCAGATAATTTTGCTCGTTTTAAGCAAAAATTACTTAAATTACTTTCTTTTTATCTTAAAACAAAATATAATTTCTTATGTCATTTTACTTCTCTAGTAAACGCTTCTTGGTTTAAGAATTTTTAGATATTTGGACTGGAAACAAAACAAAAATACTAACTAAGAAAGTATTTTTTGCAGTGTATATAGCTATACACTCGCTATACTCTCGCTATACACTCGCCATACTCTCGCTACACACTCACTATACTCTCGCTACACACTCACTATAGCTATACTCTCGCTATACACTCGCCATACTCTCACTATAGCTATACTCTCGCTACACACTAGGGCTGAACGATTAATTGCATTTGCGATAATATCGCGATATGATGAAACGCGATTTTGTAATCGCAGAAGCTGCGATTACTCTCTGGTCACGTGACACGCGATAGTAAAGTAATCTGCACCCCAGATGAAGCATCAACTTGGCACGCTACGCATAGGCCTGGCATAGGCTACAGGAAAGAACAGTTTGTTTAATTTATGCGATTGTGTTATAGATTCTCTTCAACGATTCTGTATGGATTCAGATAATTTCAGAATCGAGTCTGAGCTTTAAACACAGATGCGTGATGACGCTGCGTGTGCTTTATACACATCCGTATTCTGCTTGCTTCTAATTCCTCTGTCACACACACATTCGAACCTTCCGAAAAATAGTCTTTCATAGCCTACAGTTCGGAAAAGTTGAAGCGAATTGTTGGACATTCGCGGGCTTCATTGCACTGACTAGAAGATCATATGGCACTCGCTGTGAAATACGCGCGCTTGATGTTACCCTAGTAGTGCGCGGTCCCGCCCGCCGGTATTTTCCTTACAAATGCTCTATAAAGGCATCATATGTCTTTTGGAATGCAGTTGGCTTATATATTTAAAATAAAAATATGAAAACCATCGACAGAAGCTGCTTTCAATTTCAAATACTCACGCCCGCTCTGTGAAGAGCGCTCTCACATGCGGCTGTGAGCGACTCTGTCTACCTGGTTAAATATAGCCTATACTTGCAAAATGCGTTAAGACGCGAAATCAATGTAAACAGTCAGTTATGTCTTAAGTTATTAAACAGACAGGACAAACCACATCATATATTTCAAAAGAGATCTGTGCATAAGTGTGAAGCAGCTTATCGTATCTAAACTGAGAAAGAAAAATCACTTAATCACAGCTCTTGAATGGAAAACATTCAGACTCTCAAATACTGAAAGCACTCTTTGTTTATTGCTTTTAATGTTTTTTCCCCTCTTTGTTATTGATAACTTTTATGTTTTGAAGCTATTCGTTTATATAGCCTATTTAAAATTCTTAACATGTAATTGTATTAATTTAGTTTTTTAATGTGTAATTATTTTTAAAAGTAGCCTACTTATAATTACATATGTCATTAAATAAATATTAAAAGTTTTATTAATAAGATTAATTAATAAATAAAAAAAGTTGATCGGCTCATGAGGTGCCTAAAGATTCCCATCCATATTTTACAATGATTTATTGCTTGTGTTTGTTGAATAATATAAAAGATAAAGAGCTTAAAAAAATAATCGCATATTAAATCGCAATCGCAATATTGGTCAAAATAATCGCAATTAGATTATTTTCCAAAATCGTTCAGCCCTACTACACACTCACTATAGCTATACTCTCGCTGAACACTCGCTAAACACTCGCTATACTCTCGCTATACACTCGCCATACTCTCGCTACACACTCACAATAGCTATACTCTCGCTATACTCTCGCTAGGAACTGTTTCTCCTCGTGGAAGTTTTGTGTTTGGTAAGCTAATAAAATGTTAACACTCAGTCAAATCAATATTTTGTGTACAGTTATTTAATTATGCCATCCAGTATCGTGGACTCGCTCTCTCTCGTTTCATACAAACGCAGCGGTGGCCATTTTGTCTATTGTTCCCTACAGGTTTGTGTGTGTGTGTTCTCACCAGGTCTCGATGGATGAACCCGTTCTGCTCCAGATGCTGCATGCCCAGGCTCACGTCGTGGCAGATTCCCAGCAGCTCCAGTGCTCCCAGTGCTCCTCTCCGCTGGCGCAGGTAATTCAGCAGGCAGCCCAGCTCCATGAACTCCGTCACCAGGTAGATCGGCTTCTGCTGTGTACACACGCCGTACAGCTGCACCAGGTTACTGTGGGACAGATTCCTGCGGGAACACCACACACACACACATAATTTAGAATAATTTAATCACACATAGACTGGAAACAAGACAAAAATACTGAGTAAGAAAAGCATTTTTTGAATCTCACGGTGTGTGTTCGTGTGTGTGTGTGTGTGACTCCTACATCATGATCTTGGCTTCCTCTAGGAAATCATCTTCACTCATGGCTCCTTCCCTTACGGTTTTAATGGCCACTTTATGCTGCGCCCTCCACTTTCCCAGTCGCACCACTCCAAACTGGCCACAGCCCAGCTCCTTCATGAAGGTCAGCTCCGACGGGTTGATCTCCCATTTATCTGCACAACAAACATCGAGTCACTTAAATCTATAGTGGCCTCAACAGGAAAATTACAGAATTAGTGATGCAAAATTCTGCTACTAAGTTCATCATCATGCGCGAGGTTCCCCAGGAGATCAGACGTGTGGTGTGACCCCTGACCTCTGACCCATACGTGACGTGTGTGATTGTTTCACCACAGCAGGGATTCCCAATACATTTTTTCAGCCGAAAACATTGAGCTAAAATATTTTGCCCTAAAATCTTTCAATAATTTAATAACCTTTCATGTTCACGGTTATTAAAAGTTGGTTACTGGTCAGGTGCAGGTGCCTAAAGGCACAGAGTAGAAGGATCTACCAAGGAGAGCATTGCCAAATGCTCAGAGAAATTCTCAGAGCATTGCCAAGATCAGTTTGATCCTTGTAAGGATATGTTTAAGTTCCCCGCAGTAAGACTACCACCGTCGTGACACTGGCACACTTTCACCCCCTTGCTGGCCATTTAGGTGCCCAACACACGGCACAGCGAATTAGGGATCGCTTTCACTGGCCAGGACTGGACGGCGAGGTAAAAAGGTTTTGGTGTGCCAGCGTACTTCTCCCCAGCGACAGCCCAGGGGTCCTCTCATCCCGGTGCCCATCATTGAGGTACCCTTCAAGCGTATCGGATCTGGTGGGGCTGCTGCCGAAATCGGCCCGGGGTCATGAATACATGCTGGATATTGTCGATTATACCACCAGTTATCCTGAGGCCACCCCCCATGAAAGGCGACGCCAAAAGCCATAAGTCGTGAGCTCCTCGTCCTTGCCAGCCAGGTCGGGGACTGGGACTGGGACCTATTGCTGCCCTACATGCTCTTTGGCGTCCGAGAAGTTCCTCAGGCCAGCATCGGATTTACACCCTTCGAGCTGCTGTTTGCCTCTGCTCACGAGAGGCCTGGGAACAACAGCCATCACCACATCGCTCCGTCGTGGAGCATGTCGAAGAAATGAGGGCCCGAATAGAAAAGGTTATGTGGCCCGTGGTAAAGGAACACTTGCAGCAAGCCCAGCAGCAAGTGTATGATAGAACTAGGGTTGTCAAAAGTACTGACTTCAGTGCCAAGTCGGTACTGAAATTTAAAATATGTGACACGCGAGCGCTGTTGAGCGGAATCATAAACACCTGATTGGCTGTTGTGTTCTCGAGCTCATCGGATTGGCTACAATGATCAACGCACGGGAGTGCTTGAGAACACATGGAAGTGTTTTGAAAGCAGGAGCATTTGAAAGCACAAGTATGCGTCTATCTGCGCCAGCGGACCGGTCCTGCTTTCAAACGCTCACGTGTGTATCTGTGTAAGCGCTCGATGAAGAGCCTCATTGGTGTATATTTACAACATGTTTTCTAAGCGCTGATCATTGTAGCCAATCACAGAGTTATTTGATGAGCGCGTAAGTACAATGGCCATTCCGAGGCGTTTACGATTCCGCTCAACAGCTCTCAATGCGTCACATTTTTTAAATTTCAGTATTGACTTGGTACCGAAGTCGGTACTTTCTTTCTTTCTTTCTTTATTAGTTCATCCACACATAAAATCAAGACAGATGGCACAACCAAGTGGCACATATCGTAATGTGTGAATCAGGTCTCCCAGAGAAGCTATTCAAAGCTTATAATAGGGAGCCTGAGGACATATTGAAATGATACATTATAAACAAATACTTAAACTAAACACCAATCACACAACAATGATATCATACGAAAATACACAATACAACATAAGACACACAAGGACAGGACAATGCATTTAGGATCAACTGTAGTCTAGGTAAGCTACTGGAAAGGTTATAGATATAAGCGTAAAAGTTCCTTTTTTAGTGTTTTCTTAAAGATGGATACAGATTTCAACACCTTCAGCCTGCCATCTAGCTCATTCCAAATCTTTGGGCCTCTACTTGTTATGCTCAAATTTGCACTTTTAAGTCTTCTGATTTTACCAGTAATTTGATGTTTGTTCCTAGTGGCATGAGCGTGAAGCGGACTACTAATTGGAATGAGCTGAGATAGCCTGCTGTTTGTCACATTAACTACTTGGTGCATAATACACGCATTGTGGTATATGTTCAACTCAGTAAGCCGAAGGAGACCTAAGCGGTGAAAGAGAGGTCTTGTTGGAGTGTTGTACCAAGACCACGATATAGCTCGTATTATCTTCTTTTGTAGACTTATCAATTTATTTAAGTGACTCGGGTAGGTATTACACCAAATTACGTTACAATAACTAATATGAGGTTCGAACAAGGTTTTGTACAAGGTAAGAAGAGCAGGTAATGTAAGATAATGCCGTATTCTGAAGAACAAACCAACGTATTTTGAAAGCTTGTGTATCAAGTGATCAATGTGGCATTTAAAGTTTAGACATTTATCAATGTGAACCCCCAGGAACTTTGTAGAAGTGGTTGATAGTATCTCCTCATCATCTACATTGAGGCAAAACTGTTTTGTAGCTGATGCCCTTATATTTGATTGAAACACTATATAATTCGTTTTTTTAATGTTGAGGGATAATTTATTGCACTTGAACCAGACAACAATTTTTTGTAGTTCTTCATTTAAAATAATTTGTAAGTCACTTGAATTTTTATGTGACAAAAACAAATTGGTGTCGTCTGCAAACATCACCTTTTGAAATACTTGAGAGGAATTCACAAAGTCATTTATATATATATTAAAGAGTAATGGACCCAATATTGAGCCTTGGGGAACCCCGTATTTAAGTTCTTTCATTTGGGATATATGATTATTAATCATCACATATTGTTTCCGACCATGTAGGTAACTTTTAAACCAATCAAGTGCTACTCCTCTAACACCATAGTGATGTAATTTCTCTAGAAGAATATTAAGATCAATAGTGTCAAATGCCTTGGATAGGTCAAGGAAAACACCAACTCCACAATCACCCTGGTCTAAAGAATCATTGATTTTTTCAATAAGATCTAAAACAGCCATAAAGGTAGACTTCTCTTTCCTGAAACCGTACTGTGGTCTTACTAGAATATGAAGCTTATCCAAATAATGACTTAACCTAATGTGTACCACTCTCTCTAATACCTTAGACAGAGATGGTAGAACAGAAATTGGACGATAATTGCCCATATTATTTTTATCACCTGATTTATAAATTGGAGTAATTCTGGCTATTTTTGTCATACTTGGCACTATGCCATACAAAAGTGATAGGTTAATGCAATGTGTAAGTGGCTGTGCTATTATGTCTGCAACAGCTATCAAAATTTTACTACACATTCCATCAACCCCTCCCGTATGAGAGCGCTTCAAATCTGTAATAATTTTATGAATTTCGATTTTATCAGTAGGTTTCATGAAGAAAGATTGCATGTAATTTCCGTGGAGATAGTGTCTAAAAGAGGATCCGTTGGAAGGTCTGATTTTTTTGGCAAGATTTTCACCCAATGAAACAAAGTAATCATTAAAACTATCAGCTAATAAAGGTGAATTGTCATTCGAACATTCAGTTAACACAGCTGACTTCTGGCCCCTGTTTAGAACTTTATTCAACACAGCCCAAGTCCTTTTGGAGTCGCCTTGGGCTGCATTTATATGTTCGGTGTAGTAAATTTGTTTACTCTTCCTCATAATATGAGTGAGTTTATTTCTAAACTTAAAATATTTGCTTTTGTTTTCATCATTGGGATTTTTCCTGTAGAGCTTATAAAGTTTATTTTTACGTTTGATAGACTTGAGAATCCCTTTAGTAAGCCAAGGGTGATGATCCTCATTTCTACATATGACAGTCTTCACTGGAATAGTATTGTGGATGGACTCCGTTAATTCATGAATTAGACTGTCATAGGCAGTCTCAGGATCACAGGTTTCATACACACTAGTCCAAACCTTACTCTCCAAGTTATCACGGTTGTACTTTCGACAACACAAGATAGTTCCAGCCTGAAGACTGAGTCCTTTTGCTCATTCCATGTGCCACATCAAAGTGCCTTGCCACTTGGAAGGGCCCATACACCGTGGTGGAACAGGTTGGGCCGGTCCACTACTGGTGCAGCAGCCGGGACGGAGAAGAACGGAGTAAATCTATCACATCAACCTCATGAAAGCGTGGGTGGAGCCAGGCCCATACAGGCTGGCTGCCCTCGTCCCCGAACCAACCCCTATCCTCTCTTTCAGTGAACAGCTAATGTCTACCCAATGACAAGATCTCCAGAAACTGGTTCAAGAGTTCACGGACGTGTTCTCTGAGACCCCGGGTCACACTAAAATTGTAACCCAAGATATTCGCACATTTCAGCGGAAACCATTGTTCGGCAGCGGCCTTACCGAGTCCCTGAAGCTCGTCGACAGGCTATAGAGGAGGAGCTCCAACGGATGCATAAACTGGGGTTCATTAACAAAAGGATATTGGCAGGCTTTAGTACGCCAGGGGGACACTGGCATTATCGGGTTCTTTCTTTTGGTCTGCATGGAGCACCAGCAACATTCCAGCCAATGATGGATATCCTTTTGCAGCCTCACCGGGCCTATGCCGCTGCCTACATTGATGTCGTTATCCACTCTGAGAGCTGGGATGAACAGAACCGTCTCCGGAAGGTACTAGTGGAGCTACGACAGGCTGGACAGACCACCAACCCAAGGAAGTGCAATCTCGGACTCTCCCATGCACGACACCTGGGGTTCCAGAGAAGTCGAGGACTCATCCGTCCTCAGGAGAAGAAGGCAACGGCTGAACGGGAATATCATCTCCCCACGACCAAGACCCAGGTAAGTGCTTTTCTTGGGCTGGCAGGGTATTATTGATGTTTCATACCTTAGTGAAATTCACAACGTAATTTGCGGAGGAGTGAACCATCTTTCAGTTAACCGGCGGAGCATATAAGCAGCCGCTCGATCCCTTCGCTCCAGCATCCGCTGTTCTGGCGTCCCTCCGCCTCCCCAGTTTCACCTGCAGAATTCAGGCATTCGCTGTTCTGGCGTCCCTCCACCTCCCCAACTCCACCTGCAGAATTCAGGCATCCGCTGTTCTGGCATCCCTCCACCTCCCCAACTACACCTGCAGAATTCAGGCATCCGCTGTTCTGGCGTCCCGCCACCTCCCCAACTCCACCTGCAGAATTCAGGCATCCGCTGTTTTGGCATCCCTCCGTCTCCCCAACTCTACCTGCAGAATTCAGGCATTCGCTGTTTTGGCGTCCCTCCACCTCCCCAACTCCACCTGCAGAATTCAGGCATCCGCTGTTTTGGCATCCCTCCGCCTCCCCAACTCCACCTGCAGAATTCAGGCATTCGCTGTTCTGGCGTCCCTCCGCCTCCCCAGCTCCACCTGCAGAATTCAGGCATCCGCTGTTTTGGCATCCCTCCGTCTCCCGAACTCCACCTGCAGAATTCAGGCATTCGCTGTTCTGGCGTCCCTCCGCCTCCCCAGCTCCACCTGCAGAATTCAGGCATCCGCTGTTTTGGCATCCCTCCGTCTCCCGAACTCCACCTGCAGAATTCAGGCATTCGCTGTTTTGGCATCCCTCCACCTCCCCAACTCCACCTGCAGAATTCAGGCATTCGCTGTTCTGGCGTCCCTCCGCCTCCCCAGCTCCACCTGCAGAATTCAGGCATCCGCTGTTTTGGCATCCCTCCACCTCCCCAACTCCACCTGCATAATTCAGGCATCCGCTGTTCTGGCGTCCCTCCACTTCCCCAGCTCCACCTGCAGAATTCAGGCATCCGCTGTTCTGGCGTCCCTCCACCTCCCCAGCTCCACCTGCAGAATTCAGGCATCCGCTGTTCTGGCGTCCCTCCACCTCCCCCTGCAGAATTCAGGCATCCGCTGTTCTGTCGTCCCTCCACCTCCCCAACTCCACCTGCAGAATTCAGGCATCCGCTGTTCTGTCGTCCCTCCACCTCCCCAACTCCACCTGCAGAATTCAGGCATCCGCTGTTCTGGCGTCCCTCCACCTCCCCAACTCCACCTGCAGAATTCAGGCATCCGCTGTTCTGGCGTCCCTCCACCTCCCCAGCTCCACCTGCAGAATTCAGGCATCCGCTGTTCTGGCGTCCCTCCACCTCCCCAACTCCACCTGCAGAATTCAGGCATCCGCTGTTCTGGCGTCCCTCCACCTCCCCAACTCCACCTGCATAATTCAGGCATCCGCTGTTCTGGCGTCCCTCCACTTCCCCAGCTCCACCTGCAGAATTCAGGCATCCGCTGTTCTGGCGTCCCTCCACCTCCCCAACTCCACCTGCAGAATTCAGGCATCCGCTGTTCTGGCGTCCCTCCACCTCCCCAACTCCACCTGCATAATTCAGGCATCCACTGTTCTGGCGTCCCTTCACTTCCCCAGCTCCACCTGCAGAATTCAGGCATCCGCTGTTCTGGCGTCCCTCCACCTCCCCAACTCCACCTGCAGAATTCAGGCATCCGCTGTTCTGGCGTCCCTCCACTTCCCCAGCTCCACCTGCAGAATTCAGGCATCCGCTGTTCTGGCGTCCCTCCACCTCCCCAACTCCACCTGCAGAATTCAGGCATCCGCTGTTCTGGCGTCCCTCCACCTCCCCAACTCCACCTGCATAATTCAGGCATCCGCTGTTCTGGCGTCCCTCCACTTCCCCAGCTCCACCTGCAGAATTCAGGCATCCGCTGTTCTGGCGTCCCTCCACCTCCCCAACTCCACCTGCAGAATTCAGGCATCCGCTGTTCTGGCGTCCCTCCACCTCCCCAACTCCACCTGCATAATTCAGGCATCCGCTGTTCTGGCGTCCCTCCACTTCCCCAACTCCACCTGCAGAATTCAGGCATCCGCTGTTCTGGCGTCCCTCCACCTCCCCAACTCCACCTGCATAATTCAGGCATCCGCTGTTCTGGCGTCCCTCCACTTCCCCAGCTCCACCTGCAGAATTCAGGCATCCGCTGTTCTGGCGTCCCTCCACCTCCCCAGCTCCACCTGCAGAATTCAGGCATCCGCTGTTCTGGCGTCCCTCCACCTCCCCAACTCCACCTGCAGAATTCAGGCATCCGCTGTTCTGGCGTCCCTCCACCTCCCCAACTCCACCTGCAGAATTCAGGCATCCGCTGTTCTGGCGTCCCTCCACTTCCCCAGCTCCACCTGCAGAATTCAGGCATCCGCTGTTCTGGCGTCCCTCCACCTCCCCAGCTCCACCTGCAGAATTCAGGCATCCGCTGTTCTGGCGTCCCTCCACCTCCCCAACTCCACCTGCAGAATTCAGGCATCCGCTGTTCTGGCGTCCCTCCACCTCCCCAACTCCACCTGCAGAATTCAGGCATCCGCTGTTCTGGCGTCCCTCCACCTCCCCAACTCCACCTGCAGAATTCAGGCATCCGCTGTTCTGGCGTCCCTCCACCTCCCCAACTCCACCTGCAGAATTCAGGCATCCGCTGTTCTGGCGTCCCTCCACCTCCCCAACTCCACCTGCAGAATTCAGGCATCCGCTGCCATACTCCTCATCCCAGCATTAGTGTTCCCACTGGGGGTTATCTGAGCTGGAGGTGAAGCTCCTTCCTCGAGCCCCTCCACTGCGGACAGTAAGCCAAACACGCTAAAACATTATATGGACAAAAGAACTTGTGAACTTCACAGTATTTATATACAATTTGTATTTTAGTTTCAGTTATTTTAGTACATCAACTTAAAAACTAAATGAAAACTAGAAATGTTGTCTTGGCAACTAGTTGAAACAAAATAGGTTTAAGTTTTTTTTTTATATTTGATTTGATGTAACATTTAATTTATTTTCAAGCAACGTTTTTTATGGTTTTAGATATAACCATACATAAAAATAATGTCTAAAGAAAGTTTTTATTTTACATGTAAATTTACATTGATAATTTAGCAGATGTTTTTTTGTCTAAAAATCATTTATTATAATTTGGCATTTTTATGATTGAATTAATTATTAGCTTCTTGTCAACTCGCATACTCTTGTTTTAGAATCAATGTGTCAATGTGTGTGTGTGTGTGTGTGTATATGTGTGTGTGTGTGTGTGTGTGTGTGTGCGTGCGTGCGAGTACCGTAGCTGAAGCCTGCTGTGGGCGGGGCTCCTCTGGTCTGGTGTGTGTGTGTGTGTGTGTGTGTGTGTGTGTGTGTGTGTGTGTGTGTGTGTGTGTGACGCCACGCAAACAGCACCCGTCTTAACTGCCGTCGTTAATGTAGAGAATCTTCCGACATGATTTTACACACGGCACTTATTGTTATGTGTTTGATAACATCTATCAAACTAGCCTTTAAGCAGGCGATACAGAGTGGAAAAATTTACAAACAACGGCCAGCCCTGGATTCAACCCCAGAACATCTACCGTCGGCCTGTAACATTCTATCTACCGAGATCACGGATTATGAACGATTGCTGACAGAAAATGAATGGACACATTTCCAGTATCATGAAAGACAATTTAGGAAAGGCCTTGATACAAAGAGTTTACAGGAAAAACAAAACTTTGTACTCACCGGCGGAGATTTCAGGAAGTGGTCAAAGATGTTTACAGTTCTCAACGGGGCCTTTTTCAAAACCGGAATATTTTCCACAAAGCGCACAGACGGAGAACAACTTGGACTACCGTTACTCAAGTATGTAGTGCAAATTTGAAGGACTTTGCCACTTGATGACTATGCACGATCCAAATCAAACACTGTTGCAAACCCGGCCGATTGGATTGAAAAACAACTGCGGTATGTGCGCGAGGTGATACAACCAGCTATTGCATCTGCCACACGACAACATCAGAGAAATCCTCAAAAGGTAGGAAAAAACAAACTAACCTATCTATGGCAGCATCGTAGAGCAAAGGCGATTGATATTATCTTAAATGACTGCATGTTTCCCACGCCACCGTTAGATAATGGTAACACTGAGCAAGTGTATAATTACTATCGGAAAAAATGCCAGTCTGACCCCACTACTATCGCACTTGAATTACCGCCGTGGAGTGATGACTCACACAACATAATAACTGAGTCGCTGCCACTGACAT
>NC_136893.1:205000-222500 GCF_949152265.1 Phoxinus phoxinus
TTACGGGAAACTGGGAGAGAAACACTCGAGTCAGAGCGCTTTACAGGACAGGAGAACAACACAACCAATGCAGACGTCACATACGAGACCGACTACTAATACTTCATGAGGCTGACTGAATGTGAAGCCTACAGTACAGACTACAGTAGAGACTACAGTAGAGACTACAGTAGAGACTACAGTACAGACCACAGTAGAGACTACAGTAGAGACTACAGTAAAGACTACAGTACAGACTACAGTAGAGACTACAGTACAGACTACAGTAGAAACTACAGTACAGACTACAGTACAGACTACAGTAGAGACTACAGTACAGACTACAGTAGAGACTACAGTACAGACTACAGCAGAGACTACAGTACAGACTACAGTACAGACTACAGTAGAGACTACAGTAGAGACTACAGTACAGACTACAGTACAGACTACAGTACAGACTACAGTACAGACTACAGTACAGACTACAGTAGAGACTACAGTACAGACTACAGTAGAGACTACAGTCGAGACTACAGTAGAGACTACAGTACAGACTACAGTAGAGACTACAGTCGAGACTACAGTAGAGACTACAGTACAGACTACAGTAGAAACTACAGTACAGACTACAGTAGAGACTACAGTCGAGACTACAGTACAGACTACAGTAGAGACTACAGTACAGACTACAGCAGAGACTACAGTACAGACTACAGTACAGACTACAGTAGAGACTACAGTACAGACTACAGTACAGACTACAGTACAGACTACAGTACAGACTACAGTACAGACTACAGTAGAGACTACAGTCGAGACTACAGTAGAGACTACAGTACAGACTACAGTACAGACTACAGTACAGACTACAGTACAGACTACAGTAGAGACTACAGTACAGACTACAGTAGAGACTACAGTCGAGACTACAGTAGAGACTACAGTACAGACTACAGTACAGACTACAGTACAGACTACAGTACAGACTACAGTCGAGACTACAGTACAGACTACAGTAGAGACTACAGTACAGACTACAGTACAGACTACAGTACAGACTACAGTACAGACTACAGTACAGACTACAGTAGAGACTACAGTCGAGACTACAGTAGAGACTACAGTACAGACTACAGTACAGACTACAGTACAGACTACAGTACAGACTACAGTAGAGACTACAGTAGAGACTACAGTAGAGACTACAGTAGAGACTACAGTACAGACTACAGTACAGACCACAGTAGAGACTACAGTAGAGACTACAGTAGAGACTACAGTAAAGACTACAGTACAGACTACAGTACAGACTACAGTAGAGACTACAGTACAGACTACAGTAGAGACTACAGTACAGACTACAGTAGAGACTACAGTACAGACTACAGTAGACTACAGTAGAGACTACAGTACAGACTACAGTACAGACCACAGTAGAGACTACAGTAGAGACTACAGTAAAGACTACAGTAGAGACTACAGTACAGACTACAGTAGAAACTACAGTACAGACTACAGTACAGACTACAGTAGAGACTACAGTACAGACTACAGTACAGACCACAGTAGAGACTACAGTAGAGACTACAGTAAAGACTACAGTAGAGACTACAGTACAGACTACAGTAGAAACTACAGTACAGACTACAGTACAGACTACAGTAGAGACTACAGTACAGACTACAGTAGAGACTACAGTCGAGACTACAGTACAGACTACAGTAGAGACTACAGTCGAGACTACAGTACAGACTACAGTAGAGACTACAGTACAGACTACAGTAGAGACTACAGTCGAGACTACAGTACAGACTACAGTAGAGACCACAGTACAGACCACAGTACAGACTACAGTACAGACTACAGTAGAGACTACAGTAGAGACTACAGTACAGACTACAGTACAGACTACAGTCGAGACTACAGTACAGACTACAGTAGAGACTACAGTACAGACTACAGTACAGACTACAGTAGAGACTACAGTAGAGACTACAGTACAGACTACAGTAGAGACTACAGTACAGACTACAGTACAGACTACAGTACAGACTACAGTACAGACTACAGTAGAGACTACAGTACAGACTACAGTAGAGACTACAGTAGAGACTACAGTAGAGACTACAGTAGAGACTACAGTACAGACTACAGTAGAGACTAACGTACAGACTACAGTAGAGACTACAGTAGAGACTACAGTACAGACCACAGTACAGACTACAGTACAGACTACAGTACAGACTACAGTACAGACTACAGTACAGACTACAGTAGAAACTACAGTACAGACTACAGTAGAGACTACAGTAGAGACTACAGTACAGACTACAGTACAGACCACAGTACAGACCACAGTACAGACCACAGTACAGACTACAGTACAGACTACAGTACAGACTACAGTACAGACTACAGTACAGACTACAGTAGAGACTACAGTACAGACTACAGTAGAGACCACAGTACAGACCACAGTACAGACCACAGTACAGACCACAGTACAGACCACAGTACAGACCACAGTACAGACTACAGTAGAGACCACAGTACAGACCACAGTACAGACCACAGTACAGACCACAGTACAGACTACAGTAGAGACTACAGTACAGACTACAGTAGAGACTACAGTACAGACTACAGTACAGACTACAGTACAGACTACAGTAGAGACTACAGTACAGACTACAGTAGAGACTACAGTAGAGACTACAGTACAGACTACAGTACAGACTACAGTAGACTACAGTAGAGACTACAGTACAGACTACAGTAGAGACTACAGTAGAGACTACAGTAGAGACTACAGTAGAGACTACAGTAGAGACTACAGTAGAAACTACAGTACAGACTACAGTACAGACTACAGTAGAGACTACAGTAGAGACTACAGTACAGACCACAGTAGAGACTACAGTAGAGACTACAGTAGAGACTACAGTAGAAACTACAGTACAGACTACAGTACAGACTACAGTACAGACTACAGTAGAGACTACAGTAGAGACTACAGTAGAGACTACAGTCGAGACTACAGTACAGACTACAGTACAGACTACAGTAGAGACTACAGTCGAGACTACAGTCGAGACTACAGTACAGACTACAGTAGAGACTACAGTACAGACTACAGTACAGACTACAGTACAGACTACAGTAGAGACTACAGTCGAGACTACAGTACAGACTACAGTAGAGACCACAGTACAGACCACAGTACAGACCACAGTACAGACTACAGTACAGACTACAGTAGAGACTACAGTAGAGACTACAGTACAGACTACAGTACAGACTACAGTAGAGACTACAGTACAGACTACAGTCGAGACTACAGTAGAGACTACAGTACAGACTACAGTAGAGACTACAGTAGAGACTACAGTAGAGACTACAGTAGAGACTACAGTAGAGACTACAGTAGAGACTACAGTACAGACTACAGTAGAGACTACAGTACAGACTACAGTAGAGACTACAGTAGAGACTACAGTAGAGACTACAGTAGAGACTACAGTACAGACTACAGTAGAGACTAACGTACAGACTACAGTAGAGACTACAGTACAGACCACAGTACAGACCACAGTACAGACTACAGTACAGACTACAGTACAGACTACAGTACAGACTACAGTACAGACTACAGTACAGACTACAGTACAGACTACAGTACAGACTACAGTACAGACTACAGTAGAGACTACAGTAGAGACTACAGTACAGACTACAGTACAGACTACAGTACAGACCACAGTACAGACCACAGTACAGACCACAGTACAGACCACAGTACAGACTACAGTACAGACTACAGTACAGACTACAGTACAGACTACAGTACAGACTACAGTACAGACTACAGTACAGACTACAGTAGAGACTACAGTACAGACCACAGTAGAGACCACAGTACAGACCACAGTACAGACCACAGTACAGACCACAGTACAGACCACAGTACAGACCACAGTACAGACTACAGTACAGACTACAGTAGAGACTACAGTACAGACTACAGTAGAGACTACAGTACAGACTACAGTAGAGACTACAGTAGAGACTACAGTACAGACTACAGTAGAGACTACAGTACAGACTACAGTAGAGACCACAGTACAGACCACAGTACAGACCACAGTACAGACCACAGTACAGACCACAGTACAGACCACAGTACAGACTACAGTAGAGACCACAGTACAGACCACAGTACAGACCACAGTACAGACCACAGTACAGACTACAGTAGAGACTACAGTACAGACTACAGTAGAGACTACAGTACAGACTACAGTACAGACTACAGTACAGACTACAGTAGAGACTACAGTACAGACTACAGTAGAGACTACAGTAGAGACTACAGTACAGACTACAGTACAGACTACAGTAGACTACAGTAGAGACTACAGTACAGACTACAGTAGAGACTACAGTAGAGACTACAGTAGAGACTACAGTAGAGACTACAGTAGAAACTACAGTACAGACTACAGTACAGACTACAGTAGAGACTACAGTAGAGACTACAGTACAGACCACAGTAGAGACTACAGTAGAGACTACAGTAGAGACTACAGTAGAAACTACAGTACAGACTACAGTACAGACTACAGTACAGACTACAGTAGAGACTACAGTAGAGACTACAGTAGAGACTACAGTCGAGACTACAGTACAGACTACAGTACAGACTACAGTAGAGACTACAGTCGAGACTACAGTCGAGACTACAGTACAGACTACAGTAGAGACTACAGTACAGACTACAGTACAGACTACAGTACAGACTACAGTCGAGACTACAGTACAGACTACAGTAGAGACCACAGTACAGACCACAGTACAGACCACAGTACAGACTACAGTACAGACTACAGTAGAGACTACAGTAGAGACTACAGTACAGACTACAGTACAGACTACAGTAGAGACTACAGTACAGACTACAGTACAGACTACAGTAGAGACTACAGTACAGACTACAGTAGAGACTACAGTAGAGACTACAGTAGAGACTACAGTAGAGACTACAGTAGAGACTACAGTACAGACTACAGTACAGACTACAGTAGAGACTACAGTAGAGACTACAGTAGAGACTACAGTAGAGACTACAGTAGAGACTACAGTAGAGACTAACGTACAGACTACAGTAGAGACTACAGTACAGACCACAGTACAGACCACAGTACAGACTACAGTACAGACTACAGTACAGACTACAGTACAGACTACAGTACAGACTACAGTACAGACTACAGTACAGACTACAGTAGAGACTACAGTAGAGACTACAGTACAGACTACAGTACAGACCACAGTACAGACCACAGTACAGACCACAGTACAGACCACAGTACAGACCACAGTACAGACCACAGTACAGACTACAGTACAGACTACAGTACAGACTACAGTAGAGACTACAGTAGAGACTACAGTACAGACCACAGTAGAGACCACAGTACAGACCACAGTACAGACCACAGTACAGACCACAGTACAGACTACAGTACAGACTACAGTAGAGACTACAGTACAGACTACAGTAGAGACTACAGTACAGACTACAGTAGAGACTACAGTAGAGACTACAGTACAGACTACAGTACAGACTACAGTACAGACTACAGTAGAGACTACAGTAGAGACTACAGTACAGACTACAGTAGAGACTACAGTAGAGACTACAGTACAGACTACAGTAGAGACTACAGTAGAGACTACAGTACAGACTACAGTAGAGACTACAGTACATATTGTGGGTGGGGCTTGGTTATGTTGGTGATTGGATGTAGAGATGTGGGCGTGTCTTGGTTATGTCGGGGATTGGATGTAGAGATGTGGGCGGGGCTTGGTTATGTTGGTGATTGGATGTAGAGATGTGGGCGTGTCTTGGTTATGTTGGTGATTGGATGTAGAGATGTGGGCGGGGCTTGGTTATGTTGGTGATTGGATGTAGAGATGTGGGCGGGGGCTTGTATCTGCTGGTGATTGGATGTAGAGATGTGGGCGTGTCTTGGTTATGTTGGTGATTGGATGTAGAGATGTGGGCGGGGCTTGGTTATGTTGGTGATTGGATGTAGAGATGTGGGCGTGTCTTGGTTATGTTGGTGATTGGATGTAGAGATGTGGGCGGGGCTTGGTTATGTCGGTGATTGGATGTAGATATGTGGGCGTGTCTTGGTTATGTCGGTGATTGGATGTAGATATGTGGGCGTGTCTTGGTTCTGCTGGTGATTGGATGTAGAGATGTGGGCGGGTCTTGGTTATGTCGGTGATTGGATGTAGAGATGTGGGCGTGTCTTGGTTATGTTGGTGATTGGATGTAGAGATGTGGGCGGGGCTTGGTTATGTTGGTGATTGGATGTAGAGATGTGGGCGGGGCTTGGTTATGTTGGTGATTGGATGTAGAGATGTGGGCGGGTCTTGGTTCTGCTGGTGATTGGATGTAGAGATGTGGGCGGGGGGGCTTGGTTATGTTGGTGATTGGATGTAGAGATGTGGGCGGGGCTTGGTTATGTTGGTGATTGGATGTAGAGATGTGGGCGGGGGCTTGTATCTGCTGATGATTGGATGTAGAGATGTGGGCGTGTCTTGGTTATGTTGGTGATTGGATGTAGAGATGTGGGGGGGGGCTTGTATCTGCTGGTGATTGGATGTAGAGATGTGGGCGTGTCTTGGTTATGTTGGTGATTGGATGTAGAGATGTGGGCGGGGCTTGGTTATGTCGGTGATTGGATGTAGACATGTGGGCGTGTCTTGGTTATGTCGGTGATTGGATGTAGATATGTGGGCGGGTCTTGGTTCTGCTGGTGATTGGATGTAGAGATGTGGGCGGGTCTTGGTTATGTCGGTGATTGGATGTAGAGATGTGGGCGTGTCTTGGTTATGTCGGTGATTGGATGTAGAGATGTGGGCGTGTCTTGGTTATGTCGGTGATTGGATGTAGAGATGTGGGCGGGGGCTTGGTTCCTACAGCATTCAAGCAGGCTCGGGTAACTCCACTGCTTAAGAAACCGACATTAAACACATCACTCTTAGAAAATTATAGACCTGTCTCTCTCCTACCATTCATTGCGAAAACACTTGAACGAGTTGCCTTCAACCAAGTATCATCTTTCCTCTCTCTGACCAACCAACTAGATGTAAACCAATCTGGCTTCAAGAAAGGGCATTCAACCGAAACTGCATTGCTGTCAGTCACAGAAGCCCTGCGGATCGCAAAAGCTGCCTCCAAATCATCAGTTCTCATTCTCCTGGATCTGTCTGCTGCCTTCGACACCGTGAATCATCAGATCCTCCTGTCCACCCTCTCATCACTGGGCATCACAGGAACTCCTCTCCACTGGTTTGAGTCCTATCTCACAGGTAGGTCCTTCAGGGTCGCATGGAGAGGTGAGGTATCCAAAGCACATCAACTGACTACAGGGGTTCCTCAGGGTTCAGTTCTTGGACCGCTCCTCTTCTCCATTTACACCACATCACTGGGACCCATCATACAGGCACATGGCTTCTCTTACCACTGCTATGCTGATGACACCCAGCTCTACCTCTCATTTCCACCTGATGATCCCACAGTAGCTGCACGTATCTCAAGCTGCCTGGCGGACATCTCGGCATGGATGAAGGAACATCACCTGCAACTCAACCTGGCAAAGACTGAGCTTCTCGTCCTCCCTGCCAATTCGTCTCTACAGCACGACTTCACTATCCAGCTAGATTCAACTTTAATCACCCCATCAAGGTCGGTCAGAAACCTTGGAGTAACATTTGATGAGCATCTGACCTTCACAGACCACATCACAAAGACAGCTCGATCATGCAGGTTTGCACTGCACAACATCAGGAAGATCAGGCCCTTCCTAACTGAGCAGGCAACACAACTTCTCGCCCAGGCCTTGGTGATCTCTAGGCTTGATTACTGCAATGCTCTTCTGGCTGGTCTTCCATCATGTGCAATTAAACCTCTACAAATGATCCAGAATGCTGCAGCCCGTCTTGTCTTCAACGAGCCGAAAAGGGCCCACGTCACTCCTCTGTTCATCTCTCTGCACTGGCTACCACTCGCTGCTCGCATCAAGTTCAAGGCATTGACACTTGCTTACAGAACGACCACAGGCTCAGCTCCCTCCTACTTTCACTCGCTCCTACGAGTCTACATCCCTACCAGAAGCCTGCGATCGGTCAATGAGCGACGGCTCGTGGTACCATCACAGAGAGCTACAAAATCACTCTCCAGAACATTCTCATTCACGGTTCCATGCTGGTGGAATGATCTCCCTACCCTCGTCCGGAATGCAGAATCCCTGACTACATTCAAAAGACAACTGAAAACTCATCTCTTCCGTGAGCACTTGACATAAAAAATAAAAAAAATAAAAAATAAAATAAAAAAAAACTTTTATCCTCCCTTGTTTGGCTTATGCTACTCTGAGCAATGCCTGAACTTTGTATTTTGAGCACTTCTTGCGTTATTTTTGCCTCTTCACGATGACTCGCTTGCTGTAGTCCTCAGTTGTAAGTCGCTTTGGATAAAAGCGTCTGCTAAATGACTAAATGTAAATGTATGTTGGTGATTGGATGTAGAGATGTGGGCGGGGCTTGGTTATGTTGGTGATTGGATGTAGAGATGTGGGCGGGGGCTTGTATCTGCTGATGATTGGATGTAGAGATGTGGGCGTGTCTTGGTTATGTTGGTGATTGGATGTAGAGATGTGGGCGGGGCTTGGTTATGTCGGTGATTGGATGTAGACATGTGGGCGTGTCTTGGTTATGTCGGTGATTGGATGTAGATATGTGGGCGGGTCTTGGTTCTGCTGGTGATTGGATGTAGAGATGTGGGCGGGTCTTGGTTATGTCGGTGATTGGATGTAGAGATGTGGGCGTGTCTTGGTTATGTCGGTGATTGGATGTAGAGATGTGGGCGTGTCTTGGTTATGTCGGTGATTGGATGTAGAGATGTGGGCGGGGCTTGGTTATGTTGGTGATTGGATGTAGAGATGTGGGCGGGGCTTGGTTATGTTGGTGATTGGATGTAGAGATGTGGGCGGGTCTTGGTTAAGTTGGTGATTGGATGTAGAGATGTGGGCGGGTCTTGGTTCTGCTGGTGATTGGATGTAGAGATGTGGGCGGGTCTTGGTTCTGCTGGTGATTGGATGTAGAGATGTGGGCGGGTCTTGGTTATGTTGGTGATTGGATGTAGAGATGTGGGCGGGGCTTGGTTATGTTGGTGATTGGATGTAGAGATGTGGGCGGGTCTTGGTTCTGCTGGTGATTGGATGTAGAGATGGGGGCGGGTCTTGGTTATGTTGGTGATTGGATGTAGAGATGTGGGCGGGTCTTGGTTATGTTGGTGATTGGATGTAGAGATGTGGGCGTGTCTTGGTTATGTTGGTGATTGGATGTAGAGATGTGGGCGGGTCTTGGTTATGTTGGTGATTGGATGTAGAGATGTGGGCGGGGCTTGGTTATGTTGGTGATTGGATGTAGAGATGTGGGCGGGTCTTGGTTCTGCTGGTGATTGGATGTAGAGATGTGGGCGGGGCTTGGTTATGTTGGTGATTGGATGTAGAGATGTGGGCGGGTCTTGGTTCTGCTGGTGATTGGATGTAGAGATGTGGGCGGGTCTTGGTTCTGCTGGTGATTGGATGTAGAGATGTGGGCGGGTCTTGGTTCTGCTGGTGATTGGATGTAGAGATGTGGGCGGGTCTTGGTTCTGCTGGTGATTGGATGTAGAGATGTGGGCGGGGCTCTCACCGTCCCCGAACAGGTTGTAGCCCTCACAGCCCGGCGCGAGTTTATCCGCCTGTCCACAGCACAGCCACTCGCCCTCCTGCCAGAACTGAGGGTGGAACTTGGCTGCGATCTGAGCGTTGTGTTTGATCTCTGAGGAACACACACACACACACAGCTGTCTGCATTGGAGGGGTCATGTGTGAGCATTAAAGGGGACATATCATGAAAATCTTACTTTCTCCGTGTGCAAGTGCTATAATCGGGTGTTTCTACCAACACAACAAATCTCATGCGGATGGTGCTTTATATCGTCTCCCAATCTAAACTATCCTGTCTGTCCAACCTGATCAATTTGACTAGGAGACATTAAGATGTTACAAATATTAACATAATGTACTTCTGTAAAGCTGCTTTGAGACAAAGTGTGTGTGAAAAGAGATTCAAATGAAGGTGGTCTGGAACGAATAAATACCACATACATCATGTTTAAAGACAAAAAAAGTATTTTTAAATGATTTATTTTTGATATATTTGTCATTTGCGGCTCTTCGTTCCTCGACAGTGTGTCAGTTCTGCGTTCACTGTGGAAGTGTGACTGTTTCTTCAGTAGTTTCAGTGGTTTTGGGTCGAGCTTATTTACACACAGTACATTCCTTAAATACATGTTGCGTATGAAGATCATAGACGATTAATGAAACGCATGAGAATCTCACTGACCTTCCTTGATGTTCTGGACCCAAAGGCTTCGACTCTCATTACTGGGAGCGAAAATATACAGCGTGGTGGAATCATGAACAACCTGAAGAGAGAGAGAGAGATCGTGATCTGATCCGTCCGTGTCTCGTGTTTTAAACAACCAATGTTTTCCTAGAGGCTAATGATCATAATATTATTAACAACATTAATGATGTTAAATGTTCCTCATGGAACCATTATATGAGAACTGAACTGAGCTGGACGATGACATCACTGTTTCCTCCTCTCTATATATAAATGAACTAAATTAATAACTTCTTTACAACAGAAATTCATCATCACTGAACTTAAGCTGGACTGTGATGCTATTTTCTTCTAGAAACAAACTTTGTTGCATTATTATCCGGTTATCTCTGTAAAGCTGCTCTGAACTCGGTATTGTAAAAAGCGCTGTATAAATAAAGGTGACTTAAATAACCTTTAATTTTAAGAGTGAACAATAAACATCTGTTGTATACCAAATAAATTTGGTGCAGAAACATTTTTCACTCAGAAATTGCTAGTAAATTTCACAAATAATTTACAAAGAAATGGCAATTAACAAGTGAAATGTTGAAGTAGAAAGCCTGTTCTTGTAAGACGTTCTCCAACGATAACTTCATGATAAATATATTTTGTTACAGTGTGTATTGTGTGTTTGCGCATCAGTTTTGATGTGTTGAAGTTGTAATAAAAACCTGGAAGGGGTATTTGTTCTGGCAGGGGATGATGGAGGTGCAGTTCTTCACGATCTCCACACACTTGATCCTCTGCAGATCCACCGAGCCCTTCTTCAGCCTCTTCTGCAAAACACAACCCTTAATCAGACTCAATAATCCTCAATCACACTCAATAACCCTCAATCACACTCAATAACCCTCAATCACACTCAATAACCCTCAATCACACTCAATAACCCTCAATCACACTCAATAACCCTCAATCACACTCAATAACCCTCAATCACACTCAATCAGACTCAATAACCCTCAATCAGACTCAATAACCCTCAATCAGACTCAATAACCCTCAATCACACTCAATCAGACTCAATAACCCTCAATCAGACTCAATAACCCTCAATCAGACTCAATAACCCTCAATCACACTCAATAACCCTCAATCACACTCAATAACCCTCAATCACACTCAATAACCCTCAATCACACTCAATCAGACTCAATAACCCTCAATCCCCCTAAATCAGACTCAATAACCCTCAATCAGACTCAATAACCCTCAATCAGACTCAATAACCCTCAATTAGACTCAATAACCCTCAATCAGACTCAATAACCCTCAATCACACTCAATCAGACTCAATAACCCTCAATCACCCTCAATCAGACTCAATAACCCTCAATCACACTCCATAACCCTCAATCAGACTCAATAACCCTCAATCACACTCAATAACCCTCAATCATACTCAATAACCCTCAATC
Organism: Phoxinus phoxinus; assembly: GCF_949152265.1. Taxonomy (NCBI): domain Eukaryota; kingdom Metazoa; phylum Chordata; class Actinopteri; order Cypriniformes; family Leuciscidae; genus Phoxinus; species Phoxinus phoxinus. The sequence continues at coordinate 216,910 of NC_136893.1, forward strand.
AGACTCAATAACCCTCAATCACACTCAATAACCCTCAATCACACTCAATAACCCTCAATCACACTCAATCCGACTCAATCCGACTCAATAACCCTCAATCACAATCAATAACCCTCAATCACAATCAATAACCCTCAATCACACTCAATAACCCTCAATCACACTCAATAACCCTCAATCACACTCAATAACCTATAACCCTCAATCACACTCAATAAACCTCAATCACACTCAATAACACTCAACCACACTCAATAACCCTCAATCACACTCAATAACCCTCAATCAGACTCAATAACCCTCAATCACACTCAATAACCCTCAATCAGACTCAATCACACTCAATAACCCTCAATCAGACTCAATAACCCTCAATCACATTCAATAACCCTCAATCAGACTCAATAACCCTCAATCACACTCAATAACCCTCAATCACACTCAATAACCCTCAACCACAATCAATAACCCTCAATCACACTCAATAACCCTCAAATCAGACTCAATAACCCTCAATCACACTCAATAACCCTCAATCACATTCAATAACCCTCAATCAGACTCAATAACCCTCAATCACACTCAATAACCCTCAATCACACTCAATAACCCTCAATCACACTCAATAACCCTCAATCAGACTCAATAACCCTCAATCAGACTCAATAACCCTCAATCACACTCAATAACCCTCAATCACACTCAATAACCCTCAATCACACTCAATAGCCCTCAATGAGACTCAATAACCCTCAATCACTCTCAATAACCCTCAATCACACTCAATAACCCTCAATCACACTCAATAACCCTCAATCACCCTCAATAACCCTCAATCACACTCAATAGCCCTCAATGAGACTCAATAACCCTCAATCACACTCAATAACCCTCAATCACACTCAATAACCCTCAATCACTCTCAATAACCCTCAATCACACTCAATAACCCTCAATCACACTCAATAACCCTCAATCAGACTCAATAACCCTCAATCAGACTCAATAACCCTCAATCAGACTCAATAACCCTCAATCACACTCAATAACCCTCAATCAGACTCAATAACCCTCAATCAGGCTCAATAACCCTCAATCACACTCAATCACTCTCAATAATCCTCAATCACACTCAATCAGACTCAATAACCCTCAATCAGACTCAATAACCCTCAATCACATTCAATAACCCTCAATCAGACTCAATAACCCTCAATCAGACACAATAACCCTCAATCAGACTCAATAACCCTCAATCACACTCAATAACCCTCAATCAGACTCAATAACCCTCAATCACACTCAATAACCCTCAATCACACTCAATAACCCTCAATCACTCTCAATAACCCTCAATCAGACTCAAAAACCCTCAATCACACTCAATAACCCTCAATCACACTCAATAACCCTCAATCACACTCAATAACCCTCAATCAGACTCAATAACCTTCAATCACTCTCAATAACCCTCAATCAGACTCAATAACCCTCAATCACACTCAATAACCCTCAATCACACTCAATAACCCTCAATCAGACTCAATAACCCTCAATCACACTCAACAACCCTCAATCAGACTCAATAACCCTCAATCACACTCAATAACCCTCAATCAGACTCAAAAACCCTCAATCACACTCAATAACCCTCAATCACACTCAACAACCCTCAATCAGACTCAATAACCCTCAATCACACTCAATAACCCTCAATCACACTCAATAACCCTCAATCAGACTCAATAACCCTCAATCACACTCAATAACCCTCAATCAGACTCAATAACCCTCAATCACACTCAATAGCCCTCAAATCAGACTCAATAACCCTCAATCACACTCAATAACCCTCAATCACACTCAATAACCCTCAATCACTCTCAATAGCCCTCAATCAGACTCAAAAACCCTCAATCACACTCAATAACCCTCAATCACACTCAATAACCCTCAATCACACTCAATTACCCTCAATCAGACTCAATAACCCTCAATCACTCTCAATAACCCTCAATCAGACTCAAAAACCCTCAATCACACTCAATAACCCTCAATCACACTCAATAACCCTCAATCACTCTCAATAACCCTCAATCACACTCAATAACCCTCAATCACACTCAATAACCCTCAATCACACTCAATAACCCTCAATCACACTCAATAACCCTCAATCACACTCAATAACCCTCAATCACACTCAATAACCCTCAATCAGACTCAATAACCCTCAATCACACTCAATAACCCTCAATCAGACTCAATAACCCTCAATCACTCTCAATAACCCTCAATCACACTCAATAGCCCTCAAATCAGACTCAATAACCCTCAATCACACTCAATAGCCCTCAATCACACTCAATAACCCTCAATCACTCTCAATAACCCTCAATCACACTCAATAGCCCTCAAATCAGACTCAATAACCCTCAATCACACTCAATAGCCCTCAATCACACTCAATAACCCTCAATCACACTCAATAGCCCTCAATCACACTAAATAGCCCTCAATCACACTCAATAGCCCTCAATCACACTCAATAACCCTCAATCACACTCAATAGCCCTCAATCACACTCAATAGCCCTCAATCACACTCAATAACCCTCAATCACACTCAATAACCCTCAATCACACTCAATAACCCTCAATCCCACTCAATAACCCTCAATCACTCTCAATAGCCCTCAATCACACTCAATAACCCTCAATCACACTCAATAACCCTCAATCACACTCAATAACCCTCAATCACACTCAATAACCCTCAATCACACTCAATAACCCTCAATCACACTCAATAACCCTCAATCACACTCAATAACCCTCAATCAGACTCAATAACCCTCAATCACACTCAATAACCCTCAATCACACTCAATAACCCTCAATCAGACTCAATAACCCTCAATCACACTCAATAACCCTCAATCACACTCAATAACCCTCAATCACACTCAATAACCCTCAATCACACTCAATAACCCTCAATCAGACTCAATAACCCTCAATCACACTCAATAACCCTCAATCACACTCAATAACCCTCAATCAGACTCAATAACCCTCAATCACACTCAATAACCCTCAATCACACTCAATAACCCTCAATCACACTCAATAACCCTCAATCAGACTCAATAACCCTCAATCACACTCAATAACCCTCAATCACACTCAATAACCCTCAATCACACTCAATAATCCTCAATCACACTCAATAACCCTCAATCACACTCAATAACCCTCAATCAGACTTATGGACTCAGATCAGACTGAAAACTGAACTCAGACTCAAACACTCAAACACACATCTGTTTCCATTCAAAATATAAAGCAATTAAGTGGAAAAGATTTAGAAAAACTTTCTCTGAAATGTATTTTGTACTATTTGATTTATCTATTCAAAAACAAGGCAAGGGTTGGCTACTAAATACTTTTTATCAATGTAATGCGACGCACGTCCGTATCTCATATTCCCCTAAAGTCTTGTACCGTTAAACGTGGGATCACATGGATGAATATGCATATGCAAATGATATGCAGATGAGGATAGTAAACGAGGCATTGTTAGCCATATATGGTTATTTCGGGGAGGAGACGCATGTTCACACTCTTCCTCTGACTGGGGTTATAAAGGGGATTCTGCGCAGGTTCTGGAGTACACACACTTTTAAAGTCCGAATAGAATTTTTTAAAAATCATGTTTTCAACGCGTTAGCACAAAAACATTATTTATACATCGATCATGAAACGTTTGAGTTATGTTCGTCTGTCGTTTGTTCAGAGAAGTAACGCTCCATAACTAGGGATGCACTGATGAACATGTTGGCCGATAACCGATATATTGGCCGCTAAATCTAAATACAAGTTTTATATAATTTTTGAGAGTCTGATTACAAAAACAAAAGTCTCACCATTAAAAGCCACGTCCCAAATCATTATGATTTTATGAAGCTGATATGACAGAACATGTTGCACTGAACTGTATTTTCCAAACATATTTCAAGCACGTCATAATCATCATGTTGAACATCTGAAGAGTCTCAGCTGGAGGAAATAATACATTATTTATCAGCTTTAATATATCGGACACATTTTATTATCGGGCCGATGACGATGACATTAAAACTGAACATGTATCAGCCGATGCCGATATATCGTGCGTCTCTACCCGTAACGTTTAAAGAATGATACAATGATATGTTCCCTCTCATAACCCAAAAAACATTACCAGAACATTTTGAAGGCTTTCGTGTGCTAATATTTTGAGTAAAGCGTCCTCTCACCTCGGCTCTGAGCTCATAGTACGTGAGTTTGCTCTTGGTGAGCACGAACACTCTCTCTTTATAGTTGAGCGGAGACGTTCGCTTCTTCTGCTGAGAACGTTTGATCAACGTTTCCTCCAGAACGGGTGTCAAGCTCATCTCCGAGGAACCTGAACGCCCAGAGCTGCCATGGACCTGAGAAACACAGCACAGAGATTACTGCCCTGGTTATATCTGACCACAACACGGCTCTGTGTCGAGGTGTTTACGGAAACCTCAGACCAACAGGAGATGATGATCACTCAGAGCTCAGCCTGATCAAGATCAGCGTTCAGCTTTCAGGCGGGAAGGGTTTGAGTCTTTGAGAACCAAAGCGTTGAGGCTCGTCCTCACTTTCTGCCAGTGAAATCAGATTTATGGAGAAGAGCAGACTCGGGATCGAGCATTCATGTTTATTAGTGCCGTGAAACGATTAATCGCATCCAAAATAAAAAACTGTTTACAAAATATATGTGTGTGTAGCCTACTAATGATATACATATATTAGAAAAATGTGTCATTTATAGGCCTATATAAAATATTGATATTTCCTATATAATATAAATTATGAATAAATATAAACATATGCAGATATTTTATTAAAACACAAACTTTTATTTCGGGTGTGATTAATCCTTGCCCAGGCCAGCACATATTATTTTGATAATCTGATCGTTTCTCAAAGGACATGAATCCCAAACCCGTATCTTTACAGAAAGCATCATCATTCTGAAGGGAAGAAGTAAATAAATGTCTCTTTCTCGCCATAAAACAGAAGAATATTTCAGCTTCGAGACTAACCTGGAGGTGAACTTTGAGCGATCGCGATATTGAGGTTTCCATTGTTGTAATATGACACAAATACAGCTGAGGTTAAATCAAGTATTGCAATATCAATATAGGTAAAAAAATAAATAAATTTTAAAGTGGGAAAATTAAAGAAATAATCAAGCAAACAACTTTCCAGTGCTTGGATCACTTTAGTCCGGCTGTCTCGAAACGTCCAAGAAATTATTTAAGAATTGAGTTCATTTTAATTTCAGATTTCCCCAACACAACTTCTCTCTTTACTTCAAAACCAGCACTAAATAAACATCAGATATTGGCTTCATGAATGCATGACAAACCTGCAGATGTAAACATGAATCACTCGGCTATGTTTGTGTTGTTTAATTGATTGTTGAACAGAAACTATGACCGCAGACAGACAAACTCATTTCACACAGAACTTTCATTTTCACTTCCGAACTCCAGCAAAGATCATAAATACAGGTGA
>NC_136893.1:230000-237500 GCF_949152265.1 Phoxinus phoxinus
GTGTGTGTGTGTGAGTGTGTGTGTGTGTGTGTGTGAGTGTGTGAGCGTGCGTGTGTTTCTTTAGTTCAGACATGTTGATTTCTGCTCATTCTCTTTCAGGAACAAGGGCTTCATTCCCAGTAACTATGTTACAGAAATAGGAACTATAGAGGCCAACGAGTGAGTATCGACCCACTAGAATCTTCTCCAGGGGCCGTATTCACTAAATATCTTAAGGCTAAAGCTCCTAACTTGCTGATTTAGGAGAAACTCTTAAAAATAATGGGTTAGGCCTGACAAGTGACAAGTCCGTGACAAGATTTTTGCCCTAAGAGTATTTCACAAAGTATTTTAGTGCTAAAACCAGCTCCTAAATCTGTGAAGAGTTAGGAGTAGTCAAGAGGTCTAAGTCACTAAGACAAAATGACAAACAATCCGCCCAAAGACTGTCAAGCTTTGTCTGCGTGAGGCACGTTCAGGAAGACGAAGAATACAGATAACGATCAAACTCTATTTATTTATGAACAAGACACGTACCAAACATAAGCAAGCTTTGTAGACGAAGAACCGACAAGGAAAAACTGAAACTAGGGAGACTATATACACAGACAGATGAGGAGAAGTGACAACAGGTGCACACGGTGAGTGATGATGAGGCAAAACAAAGTCCAGCACAGGTTCATGGAAGACGCGGCCTCGCACCGAAACAAAAGAGATGAAGGCGGGGAGGTGGGGGTTCGTGAGGAGGAGGAGGAGGAGGAGGAGGGCTGGCAACAGGAGTGGGCAAAGGGCTGGAGAAGGTCGGTGGATTACTGGGAGAAGAAGAGGGTCCAGGCAGAAGGGGGGTGTATCCAACGGGAAGACTCGTGACCCATGGTGCAGCCGATGGAGGGAGGAGCCATGGAGGTTGAAGGGCAGAGGGTTCTAGGGATGACGGACTGAGGCGGAACCGATGGGGGAGGACGACAGGGAGGAGACGGAAGTTCTGCGGGCCATGGAGGAGCACAGGGTTCAGAGGGACACGGGGAAGCCACTGGTTTGGGCGACTGAGGTGTAGACAGGGATACAGAAGGGCACGGTGGAGACAGAGGGACTGAGGACCAAGGAGGAGCAGAAGGGAGTGACGAGTGAGTCCAATGGAGCAGGGGGACGAAGGGACGAGGTGAAGCCAGAAAAGTGCAGTCCAGATATGATGGAGGTGACGAGCGACCAAGGCGGATCCGGCGGGACGAGGGAGCCTGGTGGAACTGGTAAACTGATCGAGGGGTTCAAGAGGATCGAGGGGTTCAAGAGGATCGAGGGGATCAAGAGGATCGAGGGGTTCAAGAGGATCGAGGGGTTCAAGAGGATCGAGGGGTTCAAGAGGATCGAGGGGTTCAAGAGGATCGAGGGGATCGAGCGGTTCAAGAGGATCGAGGGGTTCAAGAGGATCGAGGGGTTCAAGAGGATCGAGCGGTTCAAGAGGATCGAGGGGATCGAGGGGTTCAAGAGGATCGAGGGGATCGAGGGGATCGAGGGGTTCAAGAGGATCGAGGGGATCGAGGGGTTCAAGACGATCGAGGGGATCGAGGGGTTCAAGAGGATCGAGAGGTTCAAGAGGATCGAGGGGATCAAGAGGATCGAGAGGTTCAAGAGGATCGAGGGGATCGAGGGGTTCAAGAGGATCGAGGGGATCGAGGGGTTCAAGAGGATCGAGGGGATCGAGGGGTTCAAGAGGATCGAGAGGTTCAAGAGGATCGAGGGGATCGAGGGGTTCAAGAGGATCGAGGGGATCGAGGGGTTCAAGAGGATCGAGGGGTTCAAGAGGATCGAGGGGATCGAGGGGTTCAAGAGGATCGAGGGCTCTGAGCCCGGAACTTAGCCCAAACCCAGAGTATTTTCCCCTTATCCTGGGAATAGGAACAAGCTGAAAGTGAGGAACGGGGCAGCGGAGGAATGCAGAAAACTGTGGAGGTTAGGGTGAGTCGGTCGCGTGTATATACCTCCTCTCGGGCTCATTCGATAAACCGTTTGAACATGCTCATCCCGAACTTTGTTAATCTTTTTTTTTCATTCAAGTTTGAATTCTGCAATCTCTCAAGATGCAGACATGTATGAGGCTGACAAATAGCTGAACATATACTAGTTTAATTAGTGACACTTAGCCTACATTTTAAAACCTTTATTTGAATATGCCAACAATATACCTCGTTCTACAATATTTTTATTAATAAATCCCTGACAAAGACCCCTCCCCAATCAGCCAATCACTGTGGTCATAGTTAGTAAGCGTGAGGACATTATCCATAGCAATGAGGTCATCCCCGTCCTTTCTCTTAGCTTAAGACTTCACTCTGTTCCTTAGTAAACGTTTGTCTCAGGAGCTTTGTGAATAGGTTTTAAGAGAAAACTCTTAATTAAGAACTTTTATTGCTATTTAGGAGAACTCTTAGTGGTTTTGTGAATACGGCCTCAGATCATTCAGAGTTAACAGTTCACTGACTGGTCAGTGTTTGTGTGTGTGTGTGTGTGTGTGTGTGTGTGTGTGTGTGTGTGTGTGATGATTATCTTCATCAGCTGGTACTGCAAGAATGTCAACAGAGCTGAAGCAGAACATTTACTAAGTGAAGAGGTGAAGAAGCTCATCCATCCATCATCAATAATTGATCCATCATCACCATCATCGTCATCATCTGTCATGTGTGTGTGTGTGTGTGTTTCAGGGGAAGGACGGAGGGTTTGTGGTCAGAAGCTCCACTCAGCCCAGCGGATACACAGTGTCAGTTTACACACAGAGGTAAAGGGCCGTATCTTGCACCCAGCGCAATTTACTTTGTACACGACGCATGTATCATTCCTATTTTGCACCCGACGCACAGCGGACTTTTCCCTCCGGTAAATTAGGGAATGAACTTGCGCTCAGGGGGGCGGGTCAGCGAAAAGAGGAGCGTGTTCTGGCGCAAACGCTCCCTGGTGCTATTTTGCAGTTTCAGAAAACAATTCTGCCACTGACCAGGAGAAACGGAGTCTAAAGAAACGGAGTCTAATAATGGCATGCTTGGCCATTATGTAGTATGTGCACAGCGCGCATACACTTTGCTTCTCTCATCTACACAGACACAGCAGTTTTCATTTTTACAAACCATACATAATTACAAGGAAAAATATTACCACATGAGGGAAATCATTGTGGTGTCCATGAAGATGTGAAAAATAGGCATAAATCTATCTTACACATTTACCCAAATTATTCAGGCTAATTGTAATTGTAGTAATGGTTAGGGTTAGGGTTAGCTAAACCTGTTTGATCAACAGTGGCGAGACACATCGGTATATAAGCACATCTGACAAAGTGTGTTATCCGTCAAGAACCAGGAAACTAAATTCGGAAGACTGCGAGATCACATTTACAATCATGTAAGTTGCGTGCGCTGGCAAACCCGCCGTTATAATAGCAATCCGCCATGGAACAAACGCGCCGGCTCTTGAAGGGAATGTGAGACGACACTCTGATTGGTTTATTGCACGTTATGCCCAAACCACACCTATGAGTAATGTAGCTACAGACCAACACATTTTAGATTTGCGCCGAGATTCCGCCCGAGTAACTTGCATAGGGTTTGATACTTGCGTTTCATCCACTGACAGTGGATCCACTGACTGATCCACTGACTGATCCACTGACTGATCCACAGATTGATCCACTGACTGATCCACTGACTGATCCACTGACTGATCCACTGACTGATCCACTGACTGATCCACTGACTGATCCACTGACTGATCCACAGACTGATCCACTGACTGATCCACAGATTGATCCACTGACTGATCCACTGACTGATCCACTGACTGATCCACAGACTGATTCACTGACTGATCCACTGACTGATCCACTGACTGATCCACTGACTGATCACTGAGTGATCCACTGACTTATCCACTGAGTGATCCACAGACTGATCCACTGACTGATCCACAGACTGATCCACTGACTGATCCACTGACTGATCCACTGACTGATCCACAGACTGATCCACAGACTGATCCACAGACTGATCCACTGAGTGATCCACAGACTGATCCACTGACTGATCCACTGACTGATCCACTGACTGATCCACTGACTGATCCACAGACTGATCCACTGACTGATCCACTGACTGATCCACTGACTGATCACTGACTGATCCACAGACTGATCCACAGACTGATCCACAGACTGATCCACAGACTGATCCACAGACTGATCCACTGACTGATCCACAGACTGATCCACTGACTGATCCACTGACTGATCCACTGACTGATCCACTGACTGATCCACTGCACTGACTGATCCACTGACTGATCCACAGACTGATCCACAGACTGATCCACTGACTGATCCACAGACTGATCCACTGACTGATCCACTGACTGATCCACTGACTGATCCACTGACTGATCCACAGACTGATCCACTGACTGATCCACTGACTGATCCACAGACTGATCCACTGACTGATCCACTGACTGATCCACAGACTGATCCACAGACTGGTCCACTGACTGATCCACTGAGTGATCCACAGACTGATCCACTGACTGATCCACTGACTGATCCACTGAGTGATCCACAGACTGATCACTGACTGATCCACAGACTGATCCACTGACTGATCACAGACTAATCCACTGACTGATCCACTGACTGATCCACAGACTGATCCACTGACTGATCCACTGACTGATCACTGACTGATCCACAGACTGATCCACTGACTGATCCACAGACTGATCCACTGACTGATCACAGACTGATTCACTGACTGATCCACAGACTGATCACTGACTGATCCACAGACTGATCACTGACTGATCCACAGACTGATCCACAGACTGATCCACAGACTGATCCACTGACTGATCACAGACTGATCCACTGACTGATCCACTGACTGATCCACTGACTGATCCACTGACTGATCCACTGACTGATCCACAGACTGATCCACTGACTGATCACAGACTGATCACTGACTGATCCACAGACTGATCCACTGACTGATCACAGACTGATCCACTGACTGATCCACTGACTGATCACAGACTGATCACTGACTGATCCACAGACTGATCCACTGACTGATCACAGACTGATCCACTGACTGATCCACTGACTGATCCACTGACTGATCCACTGACTGATCCACAGACTGATCCACTGACTGATCCACTGACTGATCACAGACTGATCACTGACTGATCCACTGACTGATCACAGACTGATCCACTGACTGATCCACTGACTGATCCACTGACTGATCCGCTGACTGATCCACTGACTGATCCACTGACTGATCCACTGACTGATCCACTGACTGATCACAGACTGATCACTGACTGATCCACTGACTGATCCACTGACTGATCCACTGACTGATCACAGACTGATCACTGACTGATCCACAGACTGATCCACTGACTGATCACAGACTGATCCACTGACTGATCCACTGACTGATCCACTGACTGATCCACAGACTGATCCACTGACTGATCACAGACTGATCACTGACTGATCCACAGACTGATCCACTGACTGATCACAGACTGATCCACTGACTGATCCACTGACTGATCCACTGACTGATCCACTGACTGATCCACTGAGTGATCCACAGACTGATCCACTGACTGATCACAGACTGATTCACTGACTGATCCACTGACTGATCCACAGACTGATCCACTGACTGATCACTGACTGATCCACAGACTGATCCACTGACTGATCACAGACTGATTCACTGACTGATCCACTGACTGATCACTGACTGATCACTGACTGATCCACAGACTGATCCACTGACTGATCCACAGACTGATCCACTGACTGATCACTGACTGATCCACAGACTGATCCACTGACTGATCACTGACTGATCCACAGACTGATCCACTGACTGATCACTGACTGATCCACAGACTGATCCACTGACTGATCACTGACTGATTCACTGACTGATCCACTGACTGATCACTGACTGATCCACAGACTGATCCACAGACTGATCCACTGACTGATCCACTGACTGATCACAGACTGATCCACTGACTGATCCACTGACTGATCCACTGACTGATCCACTGACTGATCCACTGACTGATCCACTGACTGATCCACAGACTGATCACTGACTGATCCACAGACTGATCCACTGACTGATCACTGACTGATCCACTGACTGATCACAGACTGATCACTGACTGATCCACAGACTGATCCACTGACTGATCCACTGACTGATCCACTGACTGATCCACAGACTGATCCACTGACTGATCCACTGACTGATCCACTGACTGATCCACAGACTGATCCACTGACTGATCCACTGACTGATCCACTGACTGATCCACTGACTGATCCACTGACTGATCCACTGACTGATCCACTGACTGATCCACTGACTGATCACTGACTGATCCACTGACTGATCCACTGACTGATCACAGACTGATCCACAGACTGATCCACTGACTGATCACTGACTGATCCACTGACTGATCACAGACTGATCACTGACTGATCCACAGACTGATCCACTGACTGATCACTGACTGATCCACTGACTGATCACAGACTGATCACTGACTGATCCACAGACTGATCCACTGACTGATCCACTGACTGATCCACTGACTGATCCACTGACTGATCCACTGACTGATCCACTGACTGATCACAGACTGATCCACTGACTGATCCACTGACTGATCCACTGACTGATCCACTGACTGATCCACAGACTGATCCACTGACTGATCCACAGACTGATCCACAGACTGATTCACTGACTGATCCACTGACTGATCACAGACTGATCACTGACTGATCCACAGACTGATCCACTGACTGATCCACTGACTGATCCACAGACTGATCCACTGACTGATCCACTGACTGTTCCACTGACTGATCCACAGACTGATCCACTGACTGATCCACAGACTGATCACTGACTGATCCACAGACTGATCCACTGACTGATCACAGACTGATCCACTGACTGATCCACTGAGTGATCCACAGACTGATCCACTGACTGATCACAGACTGATTCACTGACTGATCCACTGACTGATCCACAGACTGATCCACTGACTGATCACTGACTGATCCACAGACTGATCCACAGACTGATCCACTGACTGATCACTGACTGATCCACTGACTGATCCACAGACTGATCCACAGACTGATCCACTGACTGATCCACAGACTGATTCACTGACTGATCCACTGACTGATCCACAGACTGATCCACTGACTGATCACTGACTGATCCACAGACTGATCCACAGACTGATCCACAGACTGATCCACAGACTGATCCACTGACTGATCCACAGACTGATCCACAGACTGATCCACTGACTGATCACAGACTGATTCACTGACTGATCCACTGACTGATCACTGACTGATCACTGACTGATCCACAGACTGATCCACTGACTGATCCACAGACTGATCCACTGACTGATCACTGACTG
>NC_136893.1:242500-255000 GCF_949152265.1 Phoxinus phoxinus
GATGAGACGTTAAACCGAGGTCCTGACTCTCTGTGGTCATTAAAAATCCCAACAAATTTGCCCAGTGGCCTCTGTCCATCATGGCCTCCTCATCATCCCCATACACTGATTGGCTTCATCACGGTCTCCTCTCCACCAGTAAGCTGGTGTGTGGTGGGCGCTCTGGCGCAGTATGGCTGCCGTCGCATCACCAGGTGGAGCTGCACACTGGTGGTGGTTGAGGAGATTCCCCCCCTCTATGTAAAAGCGCTTTGAAGTCTCAGAAAAAGCGCTATATAAATGTAACAAATTATTCTTATTATTTATTACCATGGCAGGTTTGGGGGCCTATGGCTAAATCTTAATGAAATCCGTAAAAAAGAGAAGGTCTTCTAACTGGACGCCCCTATCTCCCAGTCAGGTTTGTTTGGAGAGGCGGTCAACTCAGTGGTCGACAAATTCCGAACTGCTAAGACGCAATCGGCGGCCCTTAAGCAGTTTATGCCTATAGGGTTAGGGAACCTCCCTCGCCCCAGCGCCCTAGAAGCTTCTGTTCTGCAGCAGGAAGTGACGTCCCTCCTCCTGAAGGGAGCGATAGAGGAGGTTCCTCATTCGGACTTGGGCCGCGGCTTCTTCAGGGGAGTGGATGTTGCACCGCCAAACAGTGGCTCAAATGTGGAGTATGTTCGGCGAGGCGGATGGGGAGCTCTTTGCGTCACAGAGCTCGACACAGTGCCTCCTGTGGTTCTCCCTGTCTCATCCGACGTCTCTGGGGATAGATGCCTTCGCTCATCCGTGGCCGGACGTACGACTGAATGCATTCTCTGCGGTCAAGCTAATCCCTGCAGTCCTCGGCAGAGTGAGGGAGTGTGGGATCCGCCTCCTTCTGGCCCTTCCAGACGTGGTTCTGGGAACTGAGCTCCCTGGTGGACGGGTCCCCTTGGCAGATTCCTATCAGGAGAGATCTGCGGTCTCCGCTCCAGGGCAGGATTGGGCATCCTCGACACGAGATATGGAGGCTGTGGGTGTGGCCGATCAGAGACAATTGCTAGCGACAGTAATGTCTGGTCTTCCCGATAATGTTCGGGAGACCTTTGATAACACTTGTGCGCCTTCTACTAGAGCTGTAGTTTTCTAAGTGGAAGGTCTTCTAGTCTTCAGTGGACCCAGTCAGCTGCCCGGTCGATTTATCGTGGGGGATCTGCAGGCTCTTTCTGTGAGTGAGCCTTGCATGGAGTTTGCCCCGGGTCTTGTGAAAGTGTTTCTGCGACCCAGTTCCAATGAACTACACTTCTTCCTCAGTGTTTCTGTCTTGCTTTTCCAGCACAAACATCTAATCCTCCTTCACTCCTCCGGCAGGTACGTGCTGGACAACCAGTACACCAGCTCCATGGGCTCCAGGTTCCCCGTCAAATGGTCTCCGCCTGAAGTCCTGCACTTCAACAAGTTCAGCAGCAAGTCAGACGTCTGGTCCTTCGGTGAGGCCTGGGGTCAGAGGTTGTGTGTGTTGTGGCTGTGTGTGTGTTATCCAGGTGTTGAGCATGTGTGTGTGTGAGCAGGTGTGCTGGTGTGGGAGGTGTTCTCGGAGGGCCGGAGCCCGTTTGAGAGCCGCTCGAATGCGGAGGTGGTGGAGGAGGTGACGCAGGGCGGGCGTCTGTACAGGCCTCACCGTGCGTCAGGACACATCTACAACATCATGTACCGCTGCTGGCACGAGGTTAGACACACACACACACACACACTTACACTCACACACTTCCTTACGGCTGGAATACACCACACCCGATGGACTCAGACTTCAGACTGTGATTCTATCCAGTTGGAGGAGATCAGACATGTTTGATGCCGAGTGTTTTAGGGTGTATTCATACCGGTCTTGTTTGGTTCGATAGAATCAGGTGTGAATACAGCGATCGCACTCGGCCCAAACACCCGTACCCAGACCCAGCTGAAGAGGTGCTCTCGGTCCGGTTCCAAACCAACTCTGGTACGGTTCATCGGTCAACATTGTATTTGGTCCGGACCAAAGAAAGTGAACTAGCGGGCTTTCCTGGTGTGAATACAGCCTAAATCCCTGTTGCGCTACTAAAAGTGGTGGTGTGTGTTCCAGCTGCATGTGTCCATCGCTGACATCATCAGCACTCTGAAGATAACTGTGTGTGTGTGTGTGTGTGTGTGTGTGTGTGTGTGTGTGTGTGTTTCTTGTTTTCAGAAACCTCACGGACGACCATGTTTCTCTGAGCTACTGCAGAATATCAGACAGATCACTGAAGAGGAGACCGACACATAAACACACACACACACACACACACACACACACACAAACACACACACACACACGCACACAAATCGCTTAATAAACATACTGAACCTTTTTTTATTAAAACATTTAAAATGCAGAATGTTTTCTGTGATGTTTTCTGTGTATGTGTGTGTATATGTGTGTGTGTGTGTGCGTGTGGGTGCGTGCGCGTGTGTGTGTGTGCGTGCGTGCGCACGTGTGTGTGCTCTTGTTTGTGTGATTTATGAGGACACAAAACCCCTCACGACCCCGTGACCCCTCACAACCCTGTGACCCCTCACGACCCCATGACCCCGTATGACCCCTCACGACCCCGTGACCCCTCAAACTCCCACCACCACAACAGCCAGACGAGGAGACAACTGATGTTCTTCCTCTGTGTTTCTGTCGTGTTTTCCAGCACAAATATCTAAACATTCATCATTTACTGGATAAGAAGCAAAATGAATAAAGAAGAAATTAAGTTTTTATGTTTACTGAAAAACCCCACAGAATAATCATTATACCATTACAGGAAAATAACGTTATTGCTGATTATTGAGATTCTCACTCTGGAACTACAGTAGTCAACATTTGAAGTGGATCAAAACCGTTTATCAAAGTCATACATGTATTTTGAACAATAACCGTTCTTGTCTTAGGACAACTTTGATGAAGTTGTTTGATCCACTTCAAACGTTAAGTACTGTAGTTGGCCTGGGTCGTTCTAAACCCAGAGTAAACTAAATCCTGGGTTCTCTTGCTTCCCGTTTCACATTGCTCATCATTCCCTCAGATCACGGAACGAGCGCTGTGGTGGCAGTTGCCGAAGCTAGCGAAACGCAGTCCAATAGCGGCGTGCTACGAGATCAGATCAGAAGAGCCGTCCTGCCAGCACTCAGCAGATCTGTTTTCAAAGTCTGTGTAGGAAATCTGTTCTGGATACGCCTCTTGTTTGTAAACATTGTCAGGGTCTGAGTCGAGTTTGAAATTGGCGCCATCGTTTATATTTACACTAGAGGAGAACTCACGGTTATGGAGGGGCGGGACATTTCCAAAACACATGCTAGGCCAATCACAGCACACTGAGCCAGCTGACCAATCACAGCACACTGGGCCAGCTGACCAATCACAGCACACTGGGCCAGCTGACCAATCACAGCACACTGGGCCAGCTGACCAATCACAGCACACTGGGCCAGCTGACCAATCACAGCACACTGGGCCAGCTGACCAATCACAGCACACTGGGCCAGCTGACCAATCACAGCACACTGGGCCAGCTGACCAATCACAGCACACCGGGCCAGCTGACCAATCACAGCACACCGGGCCAGCTGACCAACCACAGCACACTGGGCCATCTGACCAACCACAGCACACTGGGCCAGCTGACCAATCACAGCACACTGGGCCAGCTGACCAACCACAGCACACTGGGCCAGCTGACCAACCACAGCACACTGGGCCAGCTGACCAATCACAGCACACCGGGCCAGCTGACCAACCACAGCACACTGGGCCATCTGACCAACCACAGCACACTGGGCCAGCTGACCAATCACAGCACACCGGGCCAGCTGACCAACCACAGCACACTGGGCCATCTGACCAATCACAGCACACTGGGCCAGCTGACCAATCACAACACACTGGGCCATCTGACCAATCACAGCACAGGCTTTGGCTCGCTTAGGGACATTTAATATCCAACAATCACAGCACACTGGGCCAACTGACCAATCACAACACAGTGGGCCATCTGACCAATCACAGCACACTGGGCCAGCTGACCAATCACAGCACACTGGGCCAGCTGACCAATCACAGCACACTGGGCCAGTTGACCAACCACAGCACACTGGGCCAGCTGACCAATCACAGCACAATGAGCCAGCTGACCAATCACAGCACACTGGGCCAGCTGACCAATCACAGCACAATGAGCCAGCTGACCAATCACAACACACTGGGCCATCTGACCAATCACAGCACAGGCTTTGGCTCGCTTAGGGACATTTAATATCCAACAATCACAGCACACTGGGCCAACTGACCAATCACAACACACTGGGCCATCTGACCAATCACAGCACACTGGGCCAGCTGACCAATCACAGCACACTGGGCCAGTTGACCAACCACAGCACACTGGGCCAGCTGACCAATCACAACACACTGGTTTTTCATCAAAAACAATGTGTTTGCCCAGACTGGGGAGAGAGGAGCTGTAATAATGTAAAATATGTGAAAAAATAATGTGTTTTTTTGGACAATCAAGCATGAAAGCATATTGGAATATGTATCCGGGCCGTATCCAGATGAGATGTGGACCAGCGCCTGAAGTGCAGGCTCACCGGCCCTGAGAAGGCCTCATGGACACGACAGCATCGGCACTGGTCCTCTACTCGTCTCCACACCGGCTTACTCTGAATGTTCTGATCCAATCTGACCTCTGACCTCTGACCTGTAGTGCTGCCGAATCATAACCACACACTGCTCGCTCGTGGCCAGAGGAGAACTGAGCCCGAGTCTGGGTTCTCCAAGGGTTCTGTCACTGGTGGAGTTCTGGTTCCTGCCGCTGGTGCCTTGGCTTTGGCTCGCTTAGGGACATTTAATATCCAACAATATTATTGATGTCTTACTCCAGGTGGACGATGTTTCTTCTAGAAACAAACTTTGTTGTATTATTTTCATGTTATCACTGAAGCTGCTTTGATACAATCTGTATTGTAAAGAGCGCTGTATAAAGGTGACTTGACTTGAACACCCCCCAAAAATTCAAGACTTCGTAAAAGATTCCCTTTAAATGCTATTCATTAGCCCCGTCTCTCCGATTTAATCAAAGAAACTTTCATACATGACCAAGTTGTTAAAGCATGATTCCCAAACTTAATTTTTCCTTATTTCTTCTATCATACCAATCATTTTAATCCAATTATATTCAGTAATTGCATGAGACGGTCTCCTCAACCTAACATTGTTCACACAATCCATTTGGATGCTTTCCTATTATTTTGAGTGTTATTTAGATGGGAACAAATCTTTATTCTGTAGGAAATAACCTCTTGTTTCCTAGCTATACCTGTAGCCTATGTTAGTATTACTTCATTCATTAAGCTGTAAAGAAATATTACAGTGTTCCACTAAACTTGCCATTCTTCTCAAAACGCTTCACGGTAGTGCCCGCGGCGGGAAGTCGCGTTCCTGTGCGTGCGCGCGTGCGAGAGGTGAGGTGAGGGCAGTGGACGCGCACGTCGGCGTCTGTGTGTGTGTTTCGCTTCGGCTGCTGTCGGAGGTTTGTCGCGGATAAAGAGGGCGTTGCGCGGTCGTCGCTCGCTCGAGTGTGTGCGGAGAGTGCGTGCGAGCGAGGCGTCAGCGCGGGTTCACGGAGTCTGACACATATTAGGTGAGTTTCAGAGCGCTAGCAAGAAGCTAAAGCAAGCTATTGTCTGTGTGTCGCGCGCACGTGCACGTACATCTACCTTCACATCACCTCATCAATTATCCATCTATAGATCTATATATCTATCCATGTCTATGAATGTCTTTTATTAGTCCGTTGTTCTGCCCACTGTCAGTCTCGTGTGAATAAAGTTCTCATGTTCTGCTTTGTTTCTCTATCTCGCGTGTGTGTTGTAGTGTGTGTGTTGTGTTGTAGTGTGTGTGTGTGTGTGTGTGAGAGAGCGAGAGAGATGGTGATGGAGAAGCCGAGCCCCCTTCTCGTAGGACGCGAGTTTGTGCGGCAGTACTACACACTCCTGAATAAAGCGCCGGATTACCTGCACAGGTGAGGGGTCAGAGGTCAGAGGTCAGAGGTCACAGCAGCTGAAGCCAGGCTGGTCGTCTGATGGTGTTTGTGTTGAGCAGGTTTTACGGCAGGAACTCCTCGTATGTTCACGGTGGGCTGGACGGCAGTGGGAAACCAGAGGAGGCCGTGTTCGGTCAGGCGGTGAGTCTTCATCATCTTCTTCATCATCTTTATCTTTATTATCTTCATCATCATTATCTTCATCATCATTATCTCCTTCATCGTCTTCATCTGTGAAGCTCTGAAACCTCTCCCAATCTTGTCATGGCCTAACCCTATATGATTAAAGTAAACACACTTTGCCAAATCGTGATGTCGGTTGCACACCAGTATTGATTGACAGGTGACATCACATGATCTGTGACGGGACGATCAGCTCCTTCATTAAAGGGATAGTTCATCCAAACATTAAAATTACCCTGTCCTTGACTCGCCCTCCACTCATGCTAGTGTGTGTGTGAACTCATGCTAGTGTGTGTGAACTCATGCTAGTGTGTGTGAACTCATGCTAGTGTGTGTGAACTCATGCTAGTGTGTGTGAACTCATGCTAGTGTGTGTGAACTCATGCTAGTGTGTGTGAACTCATGCTAGTGTGTGTGAACTCATGCTAGTGTGTGTGAACTCATGCTAGTGTGTGTGAACTCATGCTAGTGTGTGTGAACTCATGCTAGTGTGTGTGAACTCATGCTAGTGTGTGTGAACTCATGCTAGTGTGTGTGAACTCATGCTAGTGTGTGTGAACTCATGCTAGTGTGTGTGTGTGTGAACTCATGCTAGTGTGTGTGTGTGTGAACTCATGCTAGTGTGTGTGAACTCATGCTAGTGTGTGTGAACTCATGCTAGTGTGTGTGAACTCATGCTAGTGTGTGTGAACTCATGCTAGTGTGTGTGAACTCATGCTAGTGTGTGTGAACTCATGCTAGTGTGTGTGTGAACTCATGCTAGTGTGTGTGAACTCATGCTAGTGTGTGTGAACTCATGCTAGTGTGTGTGAACTCATGCTAGTGTGTGTGAACTCATGCTAGTGTGTGTGAACTCATGCTAGTGTGTGTGTGTGTGAACTCATGCTAGTGTGTGTGTGTGTGAACTCATGCTAGTGTGTGTGAACTCATGCTAGTGTGTGTGAACTCATGCTAGTGTGTGTGAACTCATGCTAGTGTGTGTGAACTCATGCTGGTGTGTGTGAACTCATGCTAGTGTGTGTGAACTCATGCTAGTGTGTGTGTGTGAACTCATGCTAGTGTGTGTGTGTGAACTCATGCTAGTGTGTGTGTGTGTGAACTCATGCTAGTGTGTGTGTGTGTGAACTCATGCTAGTGTGTGTGTGTGTGAACTCATGCTAGTGTGTGTGTGTGAACTCATGCTAGTGTGTGTGAACTCATGCTAGTGTGTGTGTGTGAACTCATGCTAGTGTGTGTGAACTCATGCTAGTGTGTGTGTGTGTGTGAACTCATGCTAGTGTGTGTGAACTCATGCTAGTGTGTGTGTGTGTGAACTCATGCTAGTGTGTGTGAACTCATGCTAGTGTGTGTGTGTGTGAACTCATGCTAGTGTGTGTGAACTCATGCTAGTGTGTGTGTGTGTGAACTCATGCTAGTGTGTGTGTGTGAACTCATGCTAGTGTGTGTGAACTCATGCTAGTGTGTGTGTGTGAACTCATGCTAGTGTGTGTGTGTGTGTGAACTCATGCTAGTGTGTGTGTGTGAACTCATGCTAGTGTGTGTGTGTGTGAACTCATGCTAGTGTGTGTGTGTGAACTCATGCTAGTGTGTGTGTGTGTGAACTCATGCTAGTGTGTGTGAACTCATGCTAGTGTGTGTGAACTCATGCTAGTGTGTGTGAACTCATGCTAGTGTGCGTGTGTGTGAACTCATGCTAGTGTGTGTGTGTGTGAACTCATGCTAGTGTGTGTGAACTCATGCTAGTGTGTGTGAACTCATGCTAGTGTGTGTGAACTCATGCTAGTGTGTGTGTGTGTGAACTCATGCTAGTGTGTGTGTGTGTGAACTCATGCTAGTGTGTGTGTGTGAACTCATGCTAGTGTGTGTGTGTGTGAACTCATGCTAGTGTGTGTGTGTGAACTCATGCTAGTGTGTGTGTGTGTGAACTCATGCTAGTGTGTGTGAACTCATGCTAGTGTGTGTGAACTCATGCTAGTGTGTGTGAACTCATGCTGGTGTGTGTGAACTCATGCTAGTGTGTGTGAACTCATGCTAGTGTGTGTGTGTGAACTCATGCTAGTGTGTGTGTGTGAACTCATGCTAGTGTGTGTGTGTGAACTCATGCTAGTGTGTGTGTGTGAACTCATGCTGGTGTGTGTGAACTCATGCTAGTGTGTGTGAACTCATGCTGGTGTGTGTGAACTCATGCTAGTGTGTGTGAACTCATGCTAGTGTGTGTGTGTGAACTCATGCTGGTGTGTGTGAACTCATGCTAGTGTGTGTGTGTGAACTCATGCTAGTGTGTGTGAACTCATGCTGGTGTGTGTGAACTCATGCTGGTGTGTGTGAACTCATGCTAGTGTGTGTGAACTCATGCTGGTGTGTGTGAACTCATGCTAGTGTGTGTGTGTGAACTCATGCTAGTGTGTGTGTGTGAACTCATGCTAGTGTGTGTGTGTGTGAACTCATGCTAGTGTGTGTGTGTGAACTCATGCTAGTGTGTGTGAACTCATGCTAGTGTGTGTGAACTCATGCTGGTGTGTGTGAACTCATGCTAGTGTGTGTGAACTCATGCTAGTGTGTGTGTGTGAACTCATGCTGGTGTGTGTGAACTCATGCTAGTGTGTGTGTGTGAACTCATGCTAGTGTGTGTGAACTCATGCTGGTGTGTGTGAACTCATGCTGGTGTGTGTGAACTCATGCTGGTGTGTGTGAACTCATGCTGGTGTGTGTGAACTCATGCTAGTGTGTGTGAACTCATGCTAGTGTGTGTGAACTCATGCTAGTGTGTGTGAACTCATGCTAGTGTGTGTGTGTGAACTCATGCTAGTGTGTGTGTGTGAACTCATGCTGGTGTGTGTGAACTCATGCTAGTGTGTGTGTGTGAACTCATGCTGGTGTGTGTGAACTCATGCTAGTGTGTGTGTGTGAACTCATGCTGGTGTGTGTGAACTCATGCTAGTGTGTGTGTGTGAACTCATGCTGGTGTGTGTGAACTCATGCTAGTGTGTGTATTCTTCTGTCAGACGAGCACAGGGTTATATTATAAACACCTGACGCTTACCAGCTTTATAACGAGTGAATGGCCGGTTCTGTTTAAAGTCTATAAAAGTGCATCTGTCCATCATCCACCATATTTAAAGAAATTCACTTTTCTAACTGTAGTTAGTGTGTAATGTTGTGTTTGATCATAAACAACATCTGCAAAGTTGCAACGCTCAAAGTTCAAAACAAAGGGAGATATTTGCTTCTAAAGAAATAGTTTTTAAGGACTACAACAAGCGTCTGGTAGGAACTACACGGCATTCCTCCCGTTAGTGACATCACCAACCCTAGAATTTACATAAACCCGCCCCCGGGACACGATTTATAGATTATCATGACAGAATATGCTAATCAATGACTGGAAGATAGTTAACTCAACATAATCTACATAAATTCACCAACTAACCATTCAGAAATGTCCTGTTCTTCTACATGTGTCTCTTCTTCTCGAGTCTCTCCATCATTCTGACTCCGGTTTGAACATAAAAGGCTAAAAGTTTTTGACATTTTCAGTGTGTGTGTGTGTGTGTGTGTGTGTGTGTGTGTGTGTGTGTGTGTGTGTGTGTGTGTGTGTGTGTGTGTGTGTGTGTGTGTGTGTGTTTGTGTTTGTGTTTGTGTGTGTGTTTGTGTGTGTGTGTGTGTGTGTGTGTGTGTGTGTGTGTGTGTGTGTGTGTGTGTGTGTGTGTGTGTGTGTGTGTGTGTGTGTGTGTGTGTGTGTGTGAGGTAAAAGGACACAAACTCTTGAAGCTCCGCCCCCTGTGCTGGGAGCAGCAGCTCATTTGCATTTAAAGGGACAGACACACAGCGGTGTTTTTGCTCACCCTCAAAAAGTGACACTTTAACATGCTATTTAAAGATATCTGTGGGGTACTTTGAGATAAAACTTCACACACACACTGCGGAGCCCCTAAAGGGACGTGCTGGTGGAAAAAATTTAGGATTGGAGATTTATTTTTTGGGAAATCTTTTGTTCCCTCACTAACCCTGAACTAACCCTGCATCACACAGCAAGGGACATCATAAAGCTTGGGAGCGTCAGGGTGATTATTAGTGTAACTCCGATTGTGTACGTCGGACAGAAGAATGTCATGTACACTCGGATTGCTAATGTTCTGTTTTGGGTAAACTATCCTTTTAATGTGTGCATCACTGATTGTGTGTGTGTGTGTGTGTGTAGGAGATCCATAAGAAGGTGATGTCGCTGCAGTTCAGCGAGTGCCACACTAAGATCCGTCATGTTGACGCTCACGCCACCCTGGGGGACGGAGTGGTGGTGCAGGTGATGGGAGAGCTGTCCAACAGTGGAAGACCCATGAGGAGGTTCATGCAGACCTTCGTCCTCGCTCCTGAGGTAGGTGTGTGTGTGTGTGTGTGTGTGTGTGTGTGTGCCAGTGCCAGTGTAAGACAGGGCTTTAAATGGGTCAGGTGGGGCCAATAGCCTCGGACCTGTAGCACCGAGCCCAGAACCACCCTGCGTTTCCATAAACCCAGAGTCTCGATCGCCCCCGGTGGCTGGTCCCAGTATAGCTCATAAACCCAGAGTCTCGATCGCCCCCGGTGGCTGGTCCCAGTATAGCTCATAAACCCAGAGTCTCGATGGCCCCCCCGGTGACTGGTCCCAGTATAGCTCATAAACCAAGAGTCTCGATGGCCCCCCCGGTGACTGGTCCCAGTATAGCTCATAAACCCAGAGTCTCGATCGCCCCCGGTGGCTGGTCCCAGTATAGCTCATAAACCCAGAGTCTCGATCGCCCCCGGTGGCTGGTCCCAGTATAGCTCATAAACCCAGAGTCTCGATCGCCCCCGGTGGCTGTTCCCAGTATAGCTCATAAACCCAGAGTCTCGATCGCCCCCGGTGGCTGTTCCCAGTATAGCTCATAAACCCAGAGTCTCGATCGCCCCTGGTGGCTGGTCCCAGTACAGCTCATAAACCCAGAGTCTCGATCGCCCCCCGGTGGCTGGTCCCAGTATAGCTCATAAACCCAGAGTCTCGATCGCCCCCCGGTGGCTGGTCCCAGTACAGCTCATAAACCCAGAGTCTCGATCGCCCCCCGGTGGCTGGTCCCAGTATAGCTCATAAACCCAGAGTCTCGATCGCCCCCCGGTGGCTGGTCCCAGTATAGCTCATAAACCCAGAGTCTCGATCGCCCCCCGGTGGCTGGTCCCAGTATAGCTCATAAACCCAGAGTCTCGATCGCCCCCCGGTGGCTGGTCCCAGTATAGCTCATAAACCCAGAGTCTCGATCGCCCCCCGGTGGCTGTTCCCAGTATAGCTCATAAACCCAGAGTCTCGATCGCCCCCCGGTGGCTGGTCCCAGTATAGCTCATAAACCCAGAGTCTCGATCACCCCCCGGTGGCTGGTCCCAGTATAGCTCATAAACCCAGAGTCTCGATCGCCCCCCGGTGGCTGGTCCCAGTATAGCTCATAAACCCAGAGTCTCGATCGCCCCCCGGTGGCTGGTCCCAGTATAGCTCATAAACCCAGAGTCTCGATCACCCCCCGGTGGCTGGTCCCAGTATAGCTCATAAACCCAGAGTCTCGATCGCCCCCGGTGGCTGTTCCCAGTATAGCTCATAAACCCAGAGTCTCGATCGCCCCCGGTGGCTGTTCCCAGTATAGCTCATAAACCCAGAGTCTCGATCGCCCCCGGTGGCTGGTCCCAGTATAGCTCATAAACCCAGAGTCTCGATGGCCCCCCCGGTGACTGGTCCCAGTATAGCTCATAAACCAAGAGTCTCGATGGCCCCCCCGGTGACTGGTCCCAGTATAGCTCATAAACCCAGAGTCTCGATCGCCCCCGGTGGCTGGTCCCAGTATAGCTCATAAACCCAGAGTCTCGATCGCCCCCGGTGGCTGGTCCCAGTATAGCTCATAAACCCAGAGTCTCGATCGCCCCCGGTGGCTGTTCCCAGTATAGCTCATAAACCCAGAGTCTCGATCGCCCCCGGTGGCTGTTCCCAGTATAGCTCATAAACCCAGAGTCTCGATCGCCCCCGGTGGCTGTTCCCAGTATAGCTCATAAACCCAGAGTCTCGATCGCCCCCGGTGGCTGTTCCCAGTATAGCTCATAAACCCAGAGTCTCGATCGCCCCCGGTGGCTGTTCCCAGTATAGCTCATAAACCCAGAGTCTCGATCGCCCCTGGTGGCTGGTCCCAGTACAGCTCATAAACCCAGAGTCTCGATCGCCCCCCGGTGGCTGGTCCCAGTATAGCTCATAAA
>NC_136893.1:262500-275000 GCF_949152265.1 Phoxinus phoxinus
ACCAAGCTCCTGCTCCGGTCGTACAGGGACCGGACAGTCCTTAGGAAAGGACCCCGGACCCCATACTCCTGGAGCACCTCCACAGGCCGCCTCGAGGGACACAGTCAAATGCCTTCTCCAGATCCACAAAGCACATGTGGATTGGTTGGGCAAACTCCCATGAACCCTCCAGCACCCTGTAGAGGGTATAGAGCTGGTCCAGTGTTCCACGGCCCGGACGAAAACGCACTGCTCCTCCTGAATCCGAGGTTCTGCTATCGGCCGTATTCTCCTCTCCAGTACCCTGGCATAGACTTTCCCGGGGAGGCTGAGAAGTGTGATCCCCCTGTAGTTGGAACACACCCTCCGGTCCCCCTTCTTAAAAAGAGGGACCACCACCCCAGTCTGCCATCCCAGAGGTACTGTCCCCGACGCGATGCTGCAGAGGCGTGTCAGCCAAGACAGCCCCACAACATCCAGAGGCTTGAGGTACTCAGGGCGGATCTCATTCACCCCCGGTGCCTTGCCACCGAGGAGCTTCTTGACTACCTCAGTGACTTCAGCTTGGGTGATGGACGAGTCCACCTCTGGGCCCTCAGCCTCTGCTTCCTCCATGGAAGACGTGACGGCGGGATTGAGGAGATCCTCGAAGTATTCCTTCCACCGTCCGACGACATCCCCAGTTGAGGTCAACAGCTGCCCAGCTCCACTGTAGACAGCGTTGGTGGGGCACTGCTTCCCTCTCCTGAGGCGCCGGACGGTTTGCCAGAATCTCTTCGAGGCCAGCCGGTAGTCCTTCTCCATGGCCTCACAGAACTCCTCCCAGGCCCGAGTTTTTGCCTCCACAACCAGCCGGGCTGCACTCCACTTGGCCTGCCGGTACCCGTCAGCTGCCTCAGGAGTCCCACAAGCCAACCAGGCCCGATAGGACTCCTTCTTCAGCTTGATGGCATCCTTTACTTCCGGTGTCCACCACCGGGTTCGGGGATTGCCGCCTCGACAGGCAACGGAGACCTTACAGCACCGAGAGGCCGCTTTGACAATGAAGAGGGTGAAGAGTCCATCCTCTCTCAAGGAGTGTGGTTCCAGAGCCCAAGCCGTGCGTAGAGGTGATTCCAACTATCTCTAGGTGTAACCTCTCAACCTCCCGCACAATCTCAGGCTCCTTGCCCGCCAGCGAGGTGATGTTCCATGTTTCTAGAGCTAGTTTCTGTGTCCAGGGATCAGGTTGTCAAGGCCCCCGCCTTCGACTGCCGCCCGATCCTCTAAGCACCGGCACCTTACGGTGGTGAGCCCACGGGAAGGCTGCCCCACGTCGCTCCTTCGGGCTGAGCCTGGCCACCAGGCGCTCGCATACGAGCCCCAACCCCGGGCCTGGCTCCAGGGTGGGGCCCCGGCTGCGCCATACCGGGCGACGTCACGGTCCTCGATTTCATTTTCCTCATAAAGGGTTTTTTGAACCGCTCTTAGTCTGACCCGTCGCCTAGGACCTGTTTGCCTTGGGAGACCCTACCAGGGGCATATAGCCCTGGACAACATAGCTCCTAGGGTCATTCGGGTACTCAAACCCCTCCACCACGTTAAGGTGGCAGTTCAAGGAGGGGGTCAGCAGTCAACCTAATATCCTAAAATAACCTAATATACATAGTTGGCTTGTTAGTTAGGTTTCGAAATCAAAGAACTTCAAGTAAGCTTTAAGTTATAAAAGAAAAGAAAAGAAACCCCCCCCCCCCCACTATATATACATATATTATTTATTTATTTATTTATTTATTTTGCTCATCCGAAAAATGATCTGATCCGTGGCTCAAAAACTGTAAATGATCTGAACCGTGAATCTTGTGGTCCGTTGCACCACTCATTTTGTGTGTGTGTGTGTGTGTGCGCGCATCTGTTTGTGTGTGTGCAGGTCGCGGTGACTCTGACGGTGACTCTGAGGGCCGCAGGTCCTTCCGTTATCCAGACAGTCATCAGCTGTTCGTTGGAAATCTTCCTCATGACATTGATGAGGTTGAGCTGAAGGAGTTCTTCAAGAGTGAGAGCCTTTGACCTTTGACCCTGCTGATGATGATCTTGCGAGTGTGTGTCTGCTGTCTCATGCTGCTCTGTTTCGTCCAGCGTTCGGGAACGTGATGGAGATGAGGATCAACACCAAAGCCGTCGGAGGGAAACTGCCCAACTTCGGGTTCGTGGTGTTCGACGACTCTGAGCCGGTGCAGAGGATTCTGGGAGCAAAGGTGTGTGTCGGCTCATTTTCAGGGAAATGCGCCGTCTGTGGGTTTGCGCCGTCTGTGGGTTTGCGCCGTCTGTGGGTTTGCGCCGTCTGTGGGTTTGCGCCGTCTGTGGGTTTGCTCCGTCTATGGGTTTGCGCCGTCTATGGGTTTGCGCCGTATGTGGGTTTGCGCCGTCTATGGGTTTGCGCCGTCTGTGGGTTTGCTCCGTCTGTGGGTTTGCGCCGTCTGTGGGTTTGCGCCGTCTGTGGGTTTGCGCCGTCTATGGGTTTGCGCCGTCTGTGGGTTTGCGCCATCTGTGGTTTTGCGTCGTATGTGGGTTTGCGCCCTCTGTGGGTTTGCGCCATCTGTGGGTTTGCGCCGTCTATGGGTTTGCGCAGTCTATGGGTTTGCGCCGTCTGTGGGTTTGCGCCGTCTATGGGTTTGCGCCGTCTATGGGTTTACGTCGTATGTGGGTTTGCGCCGTCTATGGGTTTGCGCCGTCTGTGGGTTTGCGCCATCTCTGGGTTTGCGCCCTCTGTGGGTTTGCGCCGTCTGTGGGTTTGCGCCGTCTGTGGGTTTGCGCCGTCTGTGGGTTTGCGCCGTCTGTGGGTTTGCGCCATCTGTGGGTTTGCGCCGTCTATGGGTTTGCGCCGTCTGTGGGTTTGCGCCATCTGTGGGTTTGCGCCATCTGTGGGTTTGCGCCGTCTATGGGTTTGCGCCATCTGTGGGTTTGCGCCGTCTGTGGGTTTGCGCCGTCTGTGGGTTTGCGCCGTCTGTGGGTTTGCGCCGTCTGTGGGTTTGCGCCATCTCTGGGTTTGCGCCGTCTGTGGGTTTACGTCGTATGTGGGTTTGCGCCGTCTATGGGTTTGCGCCGTCTATGGGTTTGCGCCGTCTATGGGTTTGCGCCGTCTGTGGGTTTGCGCCGTCTGTGGGTTTGCGCCGTCTGTGGGTTTGCGCCGTCTGTGGGTTTGCGCCGTCTGTGGGTTTGCGCCGTCTATGGGTTTGCGCCGTCTGTGGGTTTGCGCCATCTGTGGTTTTGCGTCGTATGTGGGTTTGCGCCCTCTGTGGGTTTGCGCCATCTGTGGGTTTGCGCCGTCTATGGGTTTGCGCAGTCTATGGGTTTGCGCCGTCTGTGGGTTTGCGCCGTCTATGGGTTTGCGCCGTCTATGGGTTTACGTCGTATGTGGGTTTGCGCCGTCTATGGGTTTGCGCCGTCTGTGGGTTTGCGCCATCTCTGGGTTTGCGCCCTCTGTGGGTTTGCGCCGTCTGTGGGTTTGCGCCGTCTGTGGGTTTGCGCCGTCTGTGGGTTTGCGCCGTCTGTGGGTTTGCGCCATCTGTGGGTTTGCGCCGTCTATGGGTTTGCGCCGTCTGTGGGTTTGCGCCATCTGTGGGTTTGCGCCATCTGTGGGTTTGCGCCGTCTATGGGTTTGCGCCATCTGTGGGTTTGCGCCGTCTGTGGGTTTGCGCCGTCTGTGGGTTTGCGCCGTCTGTGGGTTTGCGCCGTCTGTGGGTTTGCGCCATCTCTGGGTTTGCGCCGTCTGTGGGTTTACGTCGTATGTGGGTTTGCGCCGTCTATGGGTTTGCGCCGTCTATGGGTTTGCGCCGTCTATGGGTTTGCGCCGTCTATGGGTTTGCGCCGTCTGTGGGTTTGCGCCGTCTGTGGGTTTGCGCCGTCTGTGGGTTTGCGCCGTCTGTGGGTTTGCGCCGTCTGTGGGTTTGCGCCGTCTATGGGTTTGCGCCGTCTGTGGGTTTGCGCCATCTGTGGTTTTGCGTCGTATGTGGGTTTGCGCCCTCTGTGGGTTTGCGCCATCTGTGGGTTTGCGCCGTCTATGGGTTTGCGCAGTCTATGGGTTTGCGCCGTCTGTGGGTTTGCGCCGTCTATGGGTTTGCGCCGTCTATGGGTTTACGTCGTATGTGGGTTTGCGCCGTCTATGGGTTTGCGCCGTCTGTGGGTTTGCGCCATCTCTGGGTTTGCGCCCTCTGTGGGTTTGCGCCGTCTGTGGGTTTGCGCCGTCTGTGGGTTTGCGCCGTCTGTGGGTTTGCGCCGTCTGTGGGTTTGCGCCATCTGTGGGTTTGCGCCGTCTATGGGTTTGCGCCGTCTGTGGGTTTGCGCCATCTGTGGGTTTGCGCCATCTGTGGGTTTGCGCCGTCTATGGGTTTGCGCCATCTGTGGGTTTGCGCCGTCTGTGGGTTTGCGCCGTCTGTGGGTTTGCGCCGTCTGTGGGTTTGCGCCGTCTGTGGGTTTGCGCCGTCTGTGGGTTTGCGCCATCTCTGGGTTTGCGCCGTCTGTGGGTTTACGTCGTATGTGGGTTTGCGCCGTCTATGGGTTTGCGCCGTCTATGGGTTTGCGCCGTCTATGGGTTTGCGCCGTCTATGGGTTTGCGCCGTCTGTGGGTTTGCGCCGTCTGTGGGTTTGCGCCGTCTCTGGGTTTGCGCCGTCTGTGGGTTTGCGCCCTCTGTGGGTTTGCGCCGTCTATGGGTTTGTGCCGTCTGTGGGTTTGCGCCATCTGTGGGTTTGCGCCGTCTGTGGGTTTGCGCCGTCTGTGGGTTTGCGCCGTCTGTGGGTTTGCGCCGTCTGTGGGTTTGCGCCCTCTGTGGGTTTGCGCCCTCTGTGGGTTTGCGCCCTCTGTGGGTTTGCGCCGTCTGTGGGTTTGCGCCGTCTGTGGGTTTGCGCCGTCTGTGGGTTTGCGCCGTCTGTGGGTTTGCGCCGTCTGTGGGTTTGCGCCGTCTGTGGGTTTGCGCCGTCTGTGGGTTTGCGCCGTCTGTGGGTTTGCGTCGTATGTGGGTTTGCGCCGTCTGTGGGTTTGCGCCGTCTGTGGGTTTGCGCCGTCTATGGGTTTGCGCCGTCTATGGGTTTGCGCCGTCTATGGGTTTGCGCCGTCTATGGGTTTGCGCCGTCTATGGGTTTGCGCCGTCTATGGGTTTGCCCTAATGGACGAGGCATTTATAC
The DNA here is from genome assembly GCF_949152265.1 of Phoxinus phoxinus. Classification (NCBI taxonomy): domain Eukaryota; kingdom Metazoa; phylum Chordata; class Actinopteri; order Cypriniformes; family Leuciscidae; genus Phoxinus; species Phoxinus phoxinus. Next base: position 267,643 of record NC_136893.1, read on the forward strand.
TTCGCGCTCGCCGTTGTACTATTCTTTGAAACGACAGCGTGCGACTCGGTGTAATTGTCCTCTAAACCATCAGGAATCAGCGGTGAGAAGTAAGCTACACTCGTGAATGTTTATTTTAGTACACTTTAGTAGGCTACACCAAACCCACACTACAAAAGAATCGTGCAAAGCAGTAAACCAGATTATTCCTTGTGATATTAGAAAAAAAAAAATGGATATGAGGATATAACTAAATTAACTTAACTACCTTACATAATTTCTAAACATTTTTATTTAGTTTTGTGAACCTTTTTACAAAACATGGTCATTTATTTGTATTTAAAGGGCTTATGTCTGCTATTGTAGGCTCATTTAGTTAACGTAAGCAACTAATTTAGACGCAGGAACTGGTGCCGGTGCGGTGAGATGCACATGCGCGGCCAGATTCGGCTCGAAGTCGTGAATGCTTGGATGCGGAGCCGCGCACGCTGTTACAAAAAAAAAAAGGCGCGCACTGCACACCGCCACGCGAGATGATGGGGCCTTGAGCACCCAACGCGCACGACCGCACACACCGCAGTGACGACATTTTTGCCGCGCACACCTTCGCGCTCGTGCGTCGGCACATAAGAGATGCTGCATTTTCAGTTTTATGGCTGATTGTCTTATTTTGTTTACATCTTACTTTACACACTTCAGGGCAGCTGTCGCTGCTCAGGGGAGACACTGTATAGGACACAGCCTGAGGCATGATCAATATAAATAATTGCCTAGAGCATTTTTGTTTTGCTTTTCCCTCCATTGTACCGAACTCGTACCGCACCGTGATGTCTGAACCGAGGTATGAACCGAACCGTGACTTCTGCGTACCGTTCCACCCCTAGTGTGTATTATGTCTGCGGTCTGGTCACCCGATTATCAGCGAATTTAACAATATTTAAATATCGAATATCTTGTTTCTTTTCCCAAATCTTCACTCGCGTCTCGCCCGTTCTCGCAGGGATTATAAACGGTTCTTCCTTTGGTCCGCTTTTCAGTTGTCCTAAAGCGCATTTTCTACTTTACCACAGTGAATATAATAGGCCCGATACCTTTTTGCCTGCACAGCAACTTCTATTTAACACATTAAATAATTTGTTGCTATTATGGTAAGGCTCGTCATGTTTATTTGTACAGCGCATTTCACACACGCTTGGGACTTCAGTTTTGCGTTCTCTGGCAGCACAACATCAATCAGAGAAGAGGACTGTGGTCCACTGTGCTTTATTAAGTCCAGAGTCAGCCGTCCACCAGGACATGTCCAGAGCACTTCATGCTCACTTCATTCTCCAGCAGGATCTGCAGCGGCACACACTGCAGAAGAGCCGACACCTGGTTCAGTGACCATGGCAGTACTGTGTGATTACTGAGAGATTTCATGTAATATTCTCATTTTCTGAGATTTTGATTTCGTGGGTTTCATAAGCTGTAAGCCATAATCATCAAAATTATAACAAATAAAGTCTTGAAATATCTCACTTTGCATGTAATGAGTCTATATAATATATTAGTTTCACCTGTTAAGTTGAATTACTGAAATAAATGAACTTTTTGATGATATTCTAATTATATGACCATTACCTGTATAAACATATATATATATATACTGCGAGCTTGACTTGTGCTTGTTATACCGGTAACACTTTACAGTAAGGTTCATTAGTTAATGAATTAACCATGATTTTAATAATGTATTAGCAAATGTTGAAATTAATATTAACTAAGATTAATAAATGCTGAAGAAGTATTGCTCTTAGTTAGATGAGGGATAATGTTGTTGGTTGTTATCTGGGAGTAATATACAGTTAGATGGCGCGATTGACCAATTAGAATCCAGTATTCCACAGAGCCGTGTAATTAATCTCAATGAGGGATTTGTCGGTGAGGATATTTTCCCACCGGTTAATCGACGTGTGACCACATCGGTAATACCGGTATCTCCGGCGTGGGTTTGAAATCGCTAAATTAAAAGCGGAAGTAAAATGCGCGCGTCCGCACATGGGTTCATAATGGTGTGTGTCAGAGCCGGCGGTTCAGTAACTCTCGCTCCGCTCCACCGTTATTGATGGACACGCGCATTTTACTTTCGCCTTTAAATTAGCGTTTTACAAGCCGTTCTGTTCGCTCATGGACACGTGAGGCCGTGCGCATTTTAGTTTCACTTTCAAATTAGCGCCAATTTGGGGGTGGATTAGCCTTTAATTCTTGCTTTGACACGGAATCTTCCTCCTCCACCGTCAGCTCTCGTGACTCGTGAGATCCGACTCTCGCTCCGCTATATTCAGCAGACGCGTTCAGCTTTTAACTCTAGTGTTCTAGTGATGTATGTCTCGAGACCGGTCTCGGTTTAGGCGGTCTTGACTACAAGTCTAGTCTGTTCCCTAACTGAACTAAATTATTTTATTACAAAAAATGATTGAAATGGAGAGTGGGGGGGGCGGTGGGCAAGTGATGTAACCGGTGTCGCTTCTGAACACTGACTATAGTAACAAGCCTAATGTTAACTTACGAACACTGTAAAGTGTTGCCGTTCCATCATGGTTTCTAATCTCGCTTCTCCTGTCTCTGCAGCCCGTCATGTTCCGCGGGGAAGTGCGTCTGAACGTGGAGGAGAAGAAGACGCGAGCGGTGCGCGAGCGAGAGATCCGCGGAGCGCCTGACGGGCGCCGGCCCCGCGGCATCATGGGTAACGGGCGCGGCCCGGCGAGAGGAGCGATGGGTCGAGGAGAGAGCCGCTACACACCGCGCCGCTGAGACACACACACATCACACACACTCTTTACTCTCGCTTTCCTGTGTTTCCCAGCGTCTCTCTGGGACCGGCTAAGACTCGGACTCACTCATCTGCGCTTTACTTTCCATTATTCTCACGGTTTTGCAAAGAAGAAGAAGAACGGGATTTTCTCCTATCGAGTCACGACGGTGTTTTCTCCTCATGGAACTGATTTCTGCACATTTTATACCGGATGAACATCAGCGCTTCATAATAAATCAGTGCTCAGTGTACATTATTTATTTTCCTAGTGAATGAACAGGTGTGGTGCCTTATCTCCGGATCCGGTGTCCGGCGGGATCCCGGCCGGCTCGTGTTCCTCGTTTTCTCAGCGTCTTTGCATGATTGCTGCCGCGGGCGACTCGCCGCACTGTCCGCCTGCGCTCGGCTCTGGGTCAGAGTGACTTCAGCAGGGTTTTGTTTTGAATGTGTTTTCAACTTTCAATAAACTACTGAAATCTGCAGCAATGTCACTGAATTTATTTGTGGTTTTTTTATTTAAATAATAATAAGAAACTTTATTTTCTAAAACTTTGCCTACATCTCAAAGTGCTTCACAAAAATAAGACAAAATAAAAGAGAAATGCAACCGTAAAAGAGAAGTGCATTAAAATACACTGCAAACATGCTCCTCTTACTCGGTATTAGTGTCTTGTTTCCAGTCCAAATATCTAACATTTCTGAAATCAAGATGCAGTCACTAGATGAGTGAGATATTAGGTCCTGTTTCCGGGGGAATTCATCAAAATTAAGTGAGTTGATGCTTAACAAAAGTCGGAAAATTATCTTAATTAAAAAAATTAAGGAAAAACTAAATTTTTATTTATTTTCCCAGAAAACAAGACTTAATATATTATGTAATTTTCAACTTTAGTAAATGCATCTTGATTTAAGAAATGTTTGATATTTGGACTGGAAACAAGACAAAAATATTAAGAAAATCATTTTTTGCAGTGTATACAAGACAAATATAAAATGTTATCAAAAGAGTTCCGTAAGTGGTATAAGAAAAAATCTAATAAAAGCAACCCTAAAAAAAAAAAAAATTAAGCGTTTGTTTTGAACAACCCATTCCACTTGAGCCGTTTTTACACAAGTTTTATGGTTTCATCCCTGATAAAAATTATTTAAAAAAAGCACACATCTGCTCCTGCGATTTGCGTCCGCCATCTTGGAACGGTCAACACGAGCTGAACTCGCCACAGCATCTGTAAATCCCCCAGGAAGCCAGAGCCTTTCAGAGGTGAGAATGTGCTGGTTTGTGTTTTTATGCACAACTCAATATGATAAACAAAATTCTGTGAAAATCATCTGCTAATGAAGCATGTTTCCGCCACAGAAAAGACAATTAAAAAGTTAATTGCGACTTTTTATCGAACAATTCTGACTTTATTTCTCAGAATTGCTATCCTGAGGGAAAATGTCAGTGTTCTTTGCTTAGAATTGGACTTATATCGCACATATATCGTGTGTGTGTGTGTGTGTGTGTGTGTGTGTGTGTGTGTGTGTGTGTGTGTTTGAGCAGCACCTCAGTGTTTTCCTCATTTATTCATGAATGTGTTTTTGGATGAAAAAACTGTTGAATACTTTTCATCTCTCACACTCTTTCCTGGCAGTCAGTGATATTAGAATTAATCCCCATTCTGATATGATTATCGTGTGTGTGTGTATGTGTGTGTATGTGTGTGTGTTGTTCAGTGGCACAGATGGACCACAGGAGGTCGCTCCCTGAACACACACTGCTGCTCAACATCTCTCTCTCTGTGTGTGTGTGTGTGTGTGTGTGTGTGTGTCTACTCAATTTTTAAGGCCAGACAAGTAATTAGTTGAGGTCAATTTGTAAAGAAAGATTACGCGCAGTCACATATATTCATCTCTGTAGACTGAACACGTAATACGCATCTCCACGCCTCAGCGTTTTCACAGATTCATGTTTTTGAAGATTAAAGCTGCTGTGACTCTCTATACTGTAAAGCGCTGTATAAATGAAGGAGACTTGACTTGCGTATTCAGACATGAACAACAGTCAGAAAAAGAGACAAGCTGTTATTTTAAAGATTATCTGCGGTCTGTGTGTGTGTGAGAGAGTGTCTGTCTCTGTGTGTCTCCTTCATTTTACAGCTTATATAGAGCTCCAGAGGCTGACGTCACGCAATCTAAACTCCGCCATTTTGGAACTCCGCCATAGCAGTGCTATCGATAGCGGTCGAATGATTATTCAAAGCCAGACTGTTTAAACCTAAATATTTCAACATAGTGGACCGCTGCTGTGCGCCTGGATGCCATAACAGAAACATTTGTGATTTAAAGGGTTAAGATTTCATGACATTTATTGTGTCTACTGTAGTCACAGTGATATAGCCTACAGCTATGCTGGTTAACGTTACCTAAAAACAAGGACAGCTAGGGTCGATTACGTTAGCTAATCGTCTAATTATGATTACGTCTGTTTCACATATACTCCGTTTGCAGTGCGTGAGCCGCGGGCACTAGTGTGCTTCTGCGTTTGATACACGGCTGTACCACAAACAACATTTATTCACACATTTTTATTTTAAATAACTTTTTATTATCCGCATCTTTTATAAATAATATTTAAAATTGTTTCAGCATTTCGATTCTATTTGTACAGTTAGTTAGGTCCACTCTTTCACAGACGCGTTACCCTTCCAACGACGACAGAGCAGGTTTTAGCCGGCAGACTCCTAAGTTCAATGTTCATCACACAATTTGACTGCGTCCATTTACCCCTCCATGCTTTTGTACGCTTTTAAAGAGTCTCCGGAGTAGGACGAGAGATATAGATATTGTAGATATCAGGATACTGCAGGTCAGGAAAGCTATCCGTTCCTTTATCAATACACATGAAAAGCACGGCGGGGGCATTACAGGGATCTGTTATGTTTAATATATTAAGTTGTGCTATGTACTGGTCTATGTCTTTTGAATTAAAGTGCGCAGTAACCTCTGTTGCCTTGAAACTCATGTTTCCGTCGTTCATTCATACACTCCCGGCTTTTTTTACTGCCAAAATGGTGGCCCGAACACCGGTGGTCACGTGGGGTCCGGAGCTCTACAGAGTTCCACAGCAGCTTTACAGAGATCACAGGAGATTACAGCAGCTCTAGAATAAAGTTATTGTCCAGATAAAGTTAGTTTTGATTGATTCACTTCCATTGGAAAGATCATTAGTGATTAACTAAAAGGATAGGATACAGATAGAGATACAGTCACTTCTTAGAACCAAGCACGAAGCCCACCAAGCTCTCCTGTCCTGCCCTGGATCTCCCACCCTTATAACCACCTTCACTGCTGTAAGAGCGGACACCCAGCGGGCCCTTCGGACTCTGGAGAACATCTGCTGGGGGCAAAAGGCCCAAGAAATCCAGCACCTGGCAGACTGCAACAACACTCAAGGCTTTTACGATGCCATAAAAGCATTATACGGCCCCAGGAAGCGGGCGATTGCCCCAGTCCGATCAGCTGACGGGTCCACGCTCTTCAGGGACCGCCATGAGGTTCTTGCCCGTTGGGTAAATCATTTTGAGAGTCTCTTCGACCACACCAACCCTGTTGACCCACATATCCTGGAGAATCTGCCAGACCGGCCACCAATCATGCTGGACACTCCACCACTTTACTCAGAGCTCCGGCAAGCTGTTGCAGGGCTGAAGAACAACACAAGCGCTGGACCCGATGGGATCCCTGCAGAGGTTTTCAAACATGTCGTCTGCACCTCCTGATCCGAAACATCTGGGAACATGGGACCCTCCCACAGGACTGGGAGGATGCTAACATCGTGGTCATCTACAAGCAGAGAGGAGACAGAGCCGCGGGATATCTCTCCTCTCCATCGCAGGGAAAGCACTGGCCACGATCATGCTCAGTGGACTGGTTGAGCACATCTCGCCAACCGCAGTGTGGCTTCCGGAAGACCAGATCCACGACAGATGGTGTTTGTCTTGAGGCCGCTGCTGGAGAAGAGCCGAGAACATCACAAAGACCTCGACGTAGCCTTCTTCGACCTCAGCAAAGCTTTTGACACCAACCGTGAGCTGCTCTGGAAATACCTCTCCAAAATTGGGGTCCCACCCCAGTGTCTCCGCATCCTACAGCGCTGTGTGACGGGTGCAGGCCCGAGGGCTCACGGAGAGCTCCAGTCAGAGCCTTCGAGGGAAGGGTTGGTGAAGCAAGGCTGTGTCTCGGCTCCGATGCTCTTCAACATCCTCCTCTCTGCCATCACCTGCCTCTGCCATCGGGTCATGGGACATGAGGACGGAGTCCATGTGGAATACCGGCTCGACGGAAGCCTTTTCAGCACCGTCGGCTTCAGGCCCGCACGGAGACCCGGCAGATCTGTGAGCTTCAGTACGCGGTGCAGTCTCAGCCCACAGCCCGACTCTACGCAGCACGCCCTGAACTCTATATCCAGCCTGTGCCAATCTATCGGCCTACAGGTTAACACTCAAAAAAACTGAGATCTCACCACCACCCCTCACCCCCCCCCCCCCCACACACCCCCGTCCGCCCCCCCCCCCCCCCCCCCCCCCCGTGACCCCCCGTCCCC
>NC_136893.1:280000-292500 GCF_949152265.1 Phoxinus phoxinus
GCACACCTAAGGAAATAGTGCTACAATGTGCTGTTGCTATATCAACCAACATATACACGTGGTGCAAAATGAACCTGGTTGGAGAAAATTCAGTGATCAAAGATCAGCAAGTTTTACACTTCATAGAAGACTAGTTAAAGGACAATTAGATGAAGAAATGCAAATAGACAGCCAATAAAAACTAACAAAATTAAACTGAAAGGGCAATTTTTATTTTGCAAATGGTAAAAAAAAGGCTCAACAACAGATCTAATAAGGCCATTATTAGAGATGCACCGATTGATCGGCTTGGGACCGGAATTGGCCGATTTTCACGTGATCGGCCGGTCAGTCTGACATATGCGATTTTATACCGGTCAAACATTGCGCAAAATCAGCACACGGAACGCACATGTAGAAAACCTCATGAATTACGTCAGTTTCACACCGCAAGCGTGAGAGGCGCGTATTTTTTTCGGCGTGCATGTTAATCAATGAGTGCATCACACCGGGAGCAGAAGCAGAGCGTGAGCGTCAAGCAGGAGCGTCGCGTGAGCAGCAGTGAAGCGCAGAGTCTATTTTTGCTGCGCTGCTCACACTCAATTAAAGTGAAACCACACTTTTTTTGATGGGCAAAATAAATATGATTTCACACAAAAAGTGCCAAAAATGCACTGAATTTGCATGTCTAGTGTGTTTTAACAAGAACTGGAATAGGCTATGTCAGAAAAGAAAATGAAGAACACTCAACAATATTTATAGAAAATTCACCCATTTAAACTTGTTTTTATTATTCAGTTTGGGTAGAAGTATATGGTGTTTTATAAAAAAATAAAATAATAAATGTGTGTGCTGTAAAGTGGTTAAAAATGAAATCGGAATCGGCTAAAATCGGTATCGGCAGGTCAACCTCGGAAAAATCGGAATCGGCCTAGAAAACTGTAATCGGTGCATCTCTAACCATTATGGGACTAAAGTGCATGAGGGAGTGTGCCTCAAAATGACCTCAGCAACACACTGGAAATAAAACCAAATTAAATTGCCTTCCAGTAAATGCATGTATTTGTACATTTCTTTCAAAACAGTGTTTTAATAAAAGTAAATAAAAGGATGTCTTGAACACTCTTCTGGCCCAAAAACACTTTAGAGAACAAAACCCACAGACATTAAAGGTTGTATCAGCGATTTCAGGCCCAAACATAAATGATCACATTCATCTAATTTTTCCTAACAATCCGCTAGCTGGCCGCCCCATAAGTATGCCGTCCAAAAACCGCATCTCTGTAGGCAGCCTAGGCTCTGAGATCTGCATTTGTTTTTGTTTTATTACACAAAGTGGTTGCTGCACTGTCACTGACAAAAAGTTTGAAAAGGTCCAATGGTGTGTATATGGATGTGGGGCTGAGCTGATGTCCTGGCTTTCTTGTTGGGACGAACCTTTTGGGCACTGGAGGGATGTCTGGCTGACTCTCACTGTTCCATGATTGAGTTGGGGCTGCTGGCTGTGGGGATCTAGATCTCGACCTTGTGGATTCAGGACTCTGTCGACCCCTCAAGCTGCCGGATCTGGATCTGGATCTGGATCTGGATCTTGACCGCGCTCTCCCTCCCGTCCATGACCTATTCCTGGCAGCTGCTGGGATGCTGCAGCAGAAGTGGAAGGGCCCTCCTCAGCGGAAGAATGGGAGCTTTCCTGTCTGGCTCGGGTCGGTGGGCTGGTGTCTTCATTATCATGACTGTAAAACAAATAAAGCAAAATATTAGATCATACATATCAGATAAATTAGTGTTTTTGTATTTGATTTCTCACATAAGATAACAATGGCTGAGATTGCTACTGTACCCCCAATCCACCACAGCTATAATATGAGCACTCTCTCCCCAGCCAAAAGGTGTGACCAACCCCCCACTACAACATCCTTGAGACATTCTCTCCACAGCTAAAAGGTGTGACCAACCCCCCACTATCCTTTGTTTGTATCTCTAGGTAAACTCAGACAAAAATGGCTGAGAGACAAAGTGTAATCCACAACTCTTACTACTCTGTAACAAACATAGAAAAATGAAATACTACTTTTACAGAACTTATTTTTACATATTTAGAAAATTTATATTTTATCATATTAGTTTTTTTATTTTTATACTTTTACAGTAAATAAATAAATAAATAAATAAATAAATGGAACTTACTCTTCAGCAGGGTCTAGACCATCCTGGTAATCTAGTTCCTCATCAGTCAAAAAGCTCTCTTCTCCAGAAAATCCATCATCCTCCATATGGCTTCAAAAAAGGCCAGCACTTGATTTAGATCCATGTTTCTCAATCCGTTAGAACATTTTTCTACCTACCTTATGTTTGAGGCAATATGCTATGATTTACTACGGGCATTTATTAAAACTTAAATGTGTATTTTAAGAATACGTTTTATAACGTGCTCTGAGCATTCAACACATCAAGTTGGATTCAGCCTCGCCACCCCCCCCCCCCCCCCCCCGGAATGGTGTAGGCGCAGGCGTAGGCTAACGTTGATTTAAAAACAAACACCTCTCGTTAAGACACATACAGCAATAGCATATCTCAACATATCCTACAATCTTCACGTGTTGAAATGAAGCGTACAATTGACTCCTTTTTTAAGAAGGGAAGTTCAAGTGTAACAGAACCATCACTTGATGTCGAAACGGAGCGAGTAAGTCGAGCGAGTGAGAATGATGATGCTGCGAAGGATTCGTCAGGAAAAGCACACGCGGGAAAAACAATACGGACATATGAATTTGGACATCAGTGGCTCGAAGAATACCAGTGGTTAAGGTACCAAGACGGAGCAATGCACTGTGTATACTGTAAATTCTGTGGGCCTTCAATTGCAGGACTGTCCAAATTTGTAACTGCGTCAAAACAATTCAAACACGAATCATTGAAGCTTCACAATGACAGTATGAAGCACGCGAAGTGTAGAGATACATAACCCGTGACGCAGCAGCACTCCCCACTGCATTTCGGCGTCAAGATTTAGCAAACCGAGCAAGTGAGGAATCTGAATTGATAGTTAAGTTCAATGTAGCTTATAATATAGCCAAAGAGGAAATGCCTTTCACCAAATTTAAATCGCAAATTATTCTTTTGAAGAAGAGCGGGGTGGCCGTTAATCCAACATACGCTAACCACAAATCATGTGCTGAATTTATTGGAGTAATCTCAGACACTCTCAAACAAAAGACCTGTGCTGCTGAAAATCTATTATATTATTTTATGGATTATATTTATTTTATTTTTCCTTAAAGGGTTAGTTCACCCAAAAATGAAAATAATGTCATTAATGACTCCCCCTCATGTCGTTCTAAGCCCGTAAGACCTCCGTTCATCTTCGGAACACAGTTTAAGATATTGTAGATTTAGTCCGAGAGCATTGTGTCCCTCCATTGAAGCTGTATATACGGTATACTGTCCATGTCCAGAAAGGTAATAAAAACATCATCAAAGTAGTCCATGTGACATCAGTGGGTTAGTTAGAAGTTTTTGAAGCATCGAAAATACTTTTTGGTCCAAAAATAACACAAAATAAGACTTTATTCAGCATTGTATTCTCTCCCGGGTCTGTTGTCAATCCTTCACAGTGACGCTGCTGGCGTAAGACGCTGATGACGTGTTATCTGGTGCGCCCGAGCTTCATTTATAGACTGAGGGAAACGCACGCTGTAAAAGTGTCTCATCCGCGACATGCACATTTACGCACCATTAAAAAAATGATATCCACGCAAACAATGTAGAATAGCTTGAATATAGCGTGCGTCTCCCTCAGACTGTAAACGAAGCTCGGGCGCACCAGATAACACGTCATCAGCGTCTTACGTCAGCAGCGTCACTGCGGAGTCCTGAACGCAGATTCACAACAGACCCGGGAGAGAATACAATGCTGAATAAAGTCTTATTTTGTGTTATTTTTGGACCAAAAAGTATTTTCGATGCTTCAAAAAATTCTAACTAACCCAGGAGTTCAGGAGTCTGTCCATCTGTGCCAATCATAGCACGTTGAAATCCAAAAGAAATTCATTTTGCACATTGTGTACTGTATTTTCTATTGCAGTAAATCTATCCCAACCAATGTTAAAGAAAACAAGAAGGCATGTGGTTTAAAATATGGCAAGTAAAATAAAAAGCACATCTTTATGCAATACAGTTTCATTATTGTTCATTATTATCCAGAGCGGATTACTATAAATAATTTGTGCGACCAAATCATGTTTTGCGCCAGTAACTGAAAAAGTTAGTAGCGCAAGTGCCACCAGTGGAAAAGGTTAGTGTAGTTCCCTGGGCTTAAAGATTTGTTTTAGACAAATATGCTTGCACTCTGTCACCAACTAGATATATTTAAATTAATGTAGGCCACTTTTCACTGGTAACAAAAATACATTTGGCATTATCAGGACCCACAAATATTCCCCCACTGCATTTTATATATATAGTAGTTTAATGTGGTATTGACACTAAAACTCTGTAAACTTGATTGTTCCCCCTCACACAGTAATTTTTTATTTTGGGTGTACTATACACAATATGGGCCCTATCTTGCACCCAGCGCAATTGACTTTGAACACTGACGCATGTATCATTCCTATTTTGCACCCGCGCACAGCGGACTTTTCCCTCCACAGACGCACGTCGGTAAATTAGGGAATGAACTTGCGCTCGCGGGGGGGGTTCAACGAAAAGAGGAGGCGTGTTCCGGCGCAAAAGTTCCCTGGTGTTATTTTCCAGTTTTAGAAAGCAATTGCGCCACTGACCAGGAAAAAAACAGTCTAAAGACAGTGGCGCGTTGCGCGTTAGTGATATGGTATTTTAAGGGCGCATGCTTGGCCATAATGTAGCGTGTTAACGCACGTCCACTTTGATTCTCTAATAATTATAAACAGACGCAGCAGTTTTCATTTTTGCAAATCATACATTATTACAAGGAAAAATATTAACACACGAGGGAAATCATTGTTGTATCCGTGAAGATGTGAAAAAGATCTATCTAGATTTAAAAAAAATTAAAAAATAAAATAAAATAAAAAAATCTAGATTAGGCTACACATTTACCCAAATTATATGCCTGTTTAACCGAAGCTAATTTGGGTGCGTTTCTCCCATCATCCCCAATGTCACTTCTCTGTGTTTTACGGCCCTGACGAGAACGTCGGTCTCCTGGCTGTGAAATGCTCCTGGCGTGCGCCGGCAAATCCGCCATTATAATAGCAATCCGCCATGGAACAAGCGCGCCGGCTCTTAAAGGGAATGTGAGAGGACGCTCTGATTGGTTTATTTCACGTTACGCCCAAACCACACCTATGAATAATGAAGCTACTTCAGACCAACCCCTTTTAGATTTGCGTCGGGCGCAAGAGTCGTTTATCCCGCCGGGAAAATAGCAACAGCGCCGGGATCCGTCCACAAAGTTACTTGCGCTTTGCGCTTTGACACTTGCATTTCAGATCGTTAAAATATGGCTCTATATATTGTTGCATTTTTGTATTGCGATACATTGCTTAATTGACAGCCAATCGGAATCAATTCTGCTATAACATGCTTCAGTATATAAGCGGCAGTCAAAGATGCGATCATAATAAACAGAACGTTACCGTCTGCTGGTTGGACCCTATCACAGTTATGGTTAGTGTGAATGGGCCTTAACTGTTTACGTCTCTGTGACTGAAAGTCACAAAGCATATCCAGATTGAAAAGTGTGCATATTAGGTCTACAGTAGGGGTGTGCGATATTACGATTTTTGATCGTGGACGATTAAAATGTCTCCACGATCTGCTTTTGAAGAAATATCGTAGTATCGTGCATTTTATCAGTTTGCATTTCTGGCGCCTCCGTCTCAACATACTGTACAGCGCGACGTATATCCATGTGAAATGCAGAGGAACGGGACACTGTAGTTCATAAAAATTAATTATTTGCATGAGCTTTAAAGCCTTGCCGGTTAAACATGTCATTCGCTGCTGATGCGCTGTTCTAACGGGCGCTTTTCTGAGCGCAAGCACATGCACTAAAAGCCTGTCTAACAGCGTCTGATTACTGGGCTAAGTTATCTTTCGAGTCTTATTGCGCTATACTGTCAAATACACACAATGTTTACATAAACAAAGTTGGTTATGTCTAAAGTGAAAGAACAATAGAAAAAAATTAAGAAAAAATCTGCTCGTCAAATGCGTGTAGACTCGTTTCGCGCAGATCTTAAAGTGACAGTAGACTAATAGTAAACATGCTGCCGCTTGTCCTTAAAGAGACAGTTACCCAAAAATAAAAATGATGTCATTATTTACTCACTCACTCTAATGTTGTTCCAAACCTGTATTAATTTCTTTCTTGTGCTGAACACAAAAGAAGATATTTTGAGGAGTGTGGCTAACCGGGCGGTTGCTGGTCCCCATTGACTACCATAGTAAGAAAAAACTATTATGGAAGTCTCTGGGGTACATCAACTGTTTGGTTACCCACATTCCTCCAAATAACTTTTATTTTCAACAGAAGAGGGAGACTTAGTCGGGTTTAAAACGGCTTGAGAGAATTTACATTTTTGGGAGAACTATCCCTGTTAATAAAACAACAAAATACAAAGAACATCTCACTCACTCTTGACTGAGAACTTTAATAGTAGCTTTAATAAGAATCAATGTACAATTTATATAGTGAAGTCGATGTTGTGTTTTATTTTCATATTTGTTCATTTAATTACTTTCTTCAATGCTGTTAAATACACCTGCAGCTGAAACAATAAAGCACTGTTTATTTAATTTGTATATTAAGTTGTGTGCATCTTTGTTCTTAATTTTTAATAACAAAGAAAATGACAAAGATTTTTTATCTTCGCCACTTTGGCCTAAATGTCTGCCATTCTTTTTTATTTTATATTTTGTTACCTAAGGCTTTGTTTTTAAAATAGGGACATTAGTTTGGCTGTGATGCTCAGTCACTTGCAAAATAGTAAAACCAACATGAAAAGGAATCGTGATAAAATCGTGAATCGTGATTTTCCTGAAAAAAATCGTGATATGATATTTTTGCCATATCGCCCACCCGTAGTCTACAGCTTATCCACAAAAAAGAAGCAGCCGACACATACCCAAAGCAACATCTTTTCCTCAAACCCTATCCCTGACATGACTGTCCTCGTAGTGGAGAACTGTCCTTACATTTCAGGTCAGTGTCATGCCCATCCCCCAACGCACGAGTTATGAAAATGAATGAACCGAGCAAGGTACATTTTACTCGAATTTGAGACGTCACAACAGCGTCTTTAAGACGACAGTCCACGTCAACCAGTCTAGTATGATGCCCAACCATCCTACACTTAACATTGCCTGTGTCAAAGAGAAGAAAACAATGAAGGAACATACGCTCACTTACTTTCTGTTTCACTGATGAGGAAGGATTCACAATGCATTCAGTCACAGCCACTGATGTCTCGTCACACAATTCCTGTAATTATGAGAAAGACAGGTACAACACTGAGGCAAGGATGTTTGCCAATTGGTCACCGCAATAATAATAATCTGCATCATATAAAAAACTAACATTCATGAAATACAGAACATGGTTGACTTTCAGTGATAAAGTCTTTAAGAGACTCACCCTTAAACGCCAAGGCCAAGAGGAATCCCCATAGTTGTATGTGACCTCCTCATCTGGAAAGATATTTCTTATACTAAACAGACACAGGTGTGGCCTTCCGTCAACAATGATTGTCTTGACTTTGCAATTTGGATTTTTGTCATCATCATTCACCAGTCGTCCAAGTGAATGTCCACCGTCCTCTTTTGTTGCATCGATGCTGTGATAAAAATAGTGCAGTAAGAAACTTAAAACAGACACACACTGAAACATACGGTTCTAACTGAACATTTGGGTTAGGCTAACCTTGGCCTATTTAACTTCCTATTTGACTTCCTAAGAATTTAATAGGTCAGATGATCCACTTAAGGTAAAAAAATAATACCCCAGTTGAAAAATAACCATGTTATTGATTATCACTAACTAATAAGTTCCTTATGTTATGAGAACCCTAGCAAATCTGCTATTGTAATAGTGCTGCACGATTAATCTTATCGCAATCGTAATCGCGATGTCAAGCCTGTGCGATTATATGACGCAAAATGCTGCGATTTTATGTAAAATAAACAATGGGCTGGTACGCAATTAACGCAGCATCTGTTATTTTTTGTCATCCTTTGGCTAGTGTTACATGATAATGCTCTCATGCGATTGCTTAAAACCATTCATGCGAGACAAGTCAAAAGAGAGCGCGCTGAATGTCCGACTGGGACTCACAGAAAGACACGCGCCAGAATAGTTCTCTTTCGCGCTTGAACGAACAATAACACACACAATTATGCCAAAATGTCGTTTGTCGAATATCTTCATAACATAAGAGCAGTCTTATGATGGACGTATAGAGTTGTAAGAGGATGAGGCGCATGTGAGATCCGCGTCTCTGTCAGCAGCGGCTGCTCTTAAAGGGCCAGCAGCCAAAGCTTTCTGTCAGTAAAGTTAATCAAAGAACAAAGGGGACAGAGAAAATGACTCACTGCTCTTGACTAAAGAACTTATGTAGCTTTAATAAGGATTAGTCTATTTATTATGTTTGATAACTTTATTAAATGTCTGTATACCTGTTAGACAGGAAGGGCACAGGTAAATATGACATTTATTATGGGTTTATGTGAGGATTATTTGAAGTTCACTTAAATTAAAAGCTGTTATATTTTTTGAAGTCTAATTAATGTTTTTTTATTTTATTATAGCTTTCAATTGTAATGATAGAATCACTGTAATGTTGGATGGCTATAATTAATGTTTTAAATGGGGGTGGATTCATTTATATCCAGACATCAATGGCTTAGATGTAGGGATGCAAACGATTAATCGACGATCGATTAATTGTCGATAATACATTAATCGATCAAACTTATCGATCATCGATTAAGCAGGTTCATGCGCATGCGCGTGCGCTGCTCAACCGCGAAACACAAGCGATCGCGCCGGAGTTATGTTTGGGACTATTTTACACCATCATGACTATAAGTATTCGTGTGCATTCGCAGCCTTTTGTTTTGTGCAAATGTAAGTTGTAATAGTTTATTATGTGTACGCCTATCTATATCTGATTTATCTCATATTGGATGCATTTGGTTAAGAATTGTTGAAGCGTGATCTTTAGCGCGCGCAGCTCAAACGGCACTGCACGCCTAATAATGTCTATTGGGACTGTCATATTACATAACATTATAAAGAGAACAATAGTGTAATAAAACATTGTGAAGTATTTGGGTTTAGTTACCGTGTCGCGTTGTTCCAGGAAGAGCGCGTCCACAACATGAGTCACTCTGAATGGCACGTAACTCAAGTTCACTTGTGCATTCACGTCATTTTGTGCAGATATAATTTGTAATATGTTTATTTTGTATATATCTGACTAATCTATAGGTTGCGCTTCTTTGAGTTAAATAACGCGCTAGCAAAGTGCTCAACGGTTATTCATTCAGCGCGCGCCGCTCAAGCAGCATTAATACACGACTAATAATAACGATGATTAATTTGGGACTGTCATATTACATAACATCAGAACACTATTTTATTAAATCGTTGTGAATTCATTGGGTTTAGTTGCCGTTTTCAGTGCGTTTCAGTGCACGTCTAACGTAACACACTGCAAGCACGCATCTGAGGCGGCGTTGGTGACACGTTGTATTATTAGTAGGGCTGCACGATATGAGGAAAAGCTGCGATGTGCGATAACATTGTTTAATATTGCGATGACGATATGACTTGCGATAAATGTGATTGTTAACTATACTGTTCCCATGTCTTAGTGCTTTAATAGGTTCTTTGCGTGATAGGTCAAACGTTTATTACCTGCCTGGTTCAGAATACACGATTTTAGCGCGATTTTGGCACGATCCGTTTGACGTATGGGTGTCGTGGAGAATCGTAATAACGACAACGGGCGTCAGGATGCAAGATTTGATCGTTTCATAGTGGGCGACAACCTATGTCGCGTCTGCGATGCTTCACGACAGAAAGACTAGCATGTTTAATTCTTTAACGGTCCTCCACGACGGGTTGAATTTGTGAGCGAGGCGAGACGTGAGTGAGTGCAACAGTGAGTGTGTGTGTGCGCGCGCCAGTGAGCGTGTGAGCGTATGTGTGTGTGTGTATGTGCGTGTGTGCATGCGTGCGTGAGTGAGTGAGCGAGTGAGTGAGCGAGGGACAGTGAGTGTGTGTGTTTGTGTGTCTGTGCGTGCGAGTGAGTGAATGTTTGCGAGTGAATGTGTGTGTGTGACGGCACGCGATGACTGGTCGGAAAGCAACGTGTTGTCTGACATGTTTCTTGTCCACGACAAGATTTTAGGAGTCAAAAACGTGTAAATTAGTGCTAATCTGAACCAGGCATTATTCATCGTGTCAGGCTGTCTGTTGCGATGTGTTCATCGCGGGAGTTCATATCGCGATGACGATGAAAATTCGATGTATCGTTCAGCCCTAATTATTAGTCGTTATATTTGCTTATTAAATAATTAATTTAATTTAATTATCATTCACATCGAAACATTTAACAATCCTACTAGCCCTTTATTTGGATTAAAAGCCATTCTCATTCAGTTGGTGAGTAACATAGCGTTTTTAACAAACCCTGTCATGCTGTTGGCCATATGCACTGCAGCAGACGCATAATTGATCGTTAATTTAAATTACGATCGATCATGGGAATTTGTGAAAATTGACATCCCTTCAGTTCTATATTTGAAGTTTCCAGGTCTAGTAATCTTACTGTTAACTTTCTCAGACCAAGCATCAATAAGTGCTGCTCCTATGTTTCAAGTTTTTCAAGTAGTTTACCAGATAGATTATTATATGTAGACTTGGGCTAATATTTTAGGCTAAGCCTACCCATATAGATTTTTATTTAACATTTGGGCTATTTTATGTTGCTTAATGTTTGCAACAGGTGAGCCAGTGCACAATTATTTTTTATGTATTTAAATTTTCTGTGCATCATTTATTTTGTTAAACTACATAAATGCCATTCTATACAACTGTTACAAAAAAACATAATTTGAGCAATATTACATGCATTTTTGTTCAGTATATAACCAATATTTAGCTTTTTATGTTAAAGACACTGTTGATACCGTGAGAAATGTACATTCTCAGGAAAATAGCCGCTTATCAGTTAATCGTTAATCAATCGATAAGGTCAATCAATTAATGATTAATGAATTAATCGATAATTTGCATCCCTACTTAGATGTTATCAATCATTTAGTTGTTGCTAGTTTGAGTTGAGAAATACACATTTCAGAATTATCACTAATCTGTGTGTGCATTTTGCTTTAGATCCAAGCAAGTTGACTCATGAAACCATTTGTTTATTATATCTCAATCGCATATTCCAATTGCAATATTGACCTCAATCGCAATATGACATTTTCCCCAAATCGTGCAGCCCTATATTGTAATAATAATAATCATCATAATCATAACTGTTTTTATTAGAATGACATGCAACTAGTTTGCTCTGAATATGAACCAAAAATAAATAAATAAACCAAAAAAGAAACAGCCAGCTTACCAATAACGTGTTCCATTCCATGTGAAGTCAAACAAGTAGTTGCCTTGAACATCTTTAACATGTTTACTTTGAGAGAGAATCCCACGGTATTCAACAACAAAGGTGGATGGTTCAATGTGCTCAAGTGCAAACACACCTCTCCCTAAAAGAGCAAAATAATATATAATAATACAAATAAAACATGAATCCAAGTGCACCTATATGTTACACAGCTAACCAACCTATCCTTTTAAAGAGTTAAATCCTGTAAAAAAAATCCTGTGTAATGTAATATGAGGTGCAGGAAATAAAAAAATAAATAAAAAAATAAAGCATTGGTTTTCACTGTGATATAGCCTACTAGTTGAATTTGGTTACACTATTCTCTGTATACATAGTTTTAAGTATTTATAAAAAAAAATAAAAAAAATTAGTTTAAAGTTTTTTTTCCATCTCTTAACCTTTATGAAAATGAGCGGCTTACCCAAGGGTAAAATGTGTGAATGTGAAAGATCATGTCCAGACTGCCAGCAATAGGCCTACTTTTCATTCTTACAAGTGCATGCCTACTTTATGATTTGATTTGCCTGCAGTCTGAACATAGTCAGATTGCCTTGTGGTGCACAATTTACCTTTGAATGTGTTGATTTGTCGTCCCTCAAGGAAGGCTTTGTCTTTGCCCGACAATATGTGTTCTTTTGCATCCTGCTCAGGTTTTATTCTCTTCTTTCTTAACATGTTGACTGAAAACATTCCAGACAACATAAATAGTATGTATTTATAAATATAATATATATATATATATATATATATATATATATATATATATATATATATATATATATATATATATGCTTTATATACAGTACATTATTGTCAGACTGTAGTCTATATCAATAAATACAACATTTTACACATAAATAG
>NC_136893.1:297500-312500 GCF_949152265.1 Phoxinus phoxinus
TCAGTTGAGTGACGCTTCTGAAACCAGACTGGTTGTTGTCCAAGAGGTTGTTGTGTGTAACGAAGGTAGATAATTGGTTGAAAACGACTCGCTCAAGTGTTTTAGCAATGAATGGAAAATGGGATACCGGTCAGTAGTTTTCTAGAAGTTCTGGATTTATAATGTGTTTCTTAAGGAGTGGGTTTATCAGAGCCTGGTCAAATGCTGTGGGAAAGAGACCAGTGTGAAGAGAGGTGCTGATGATATGAGTGAGTGCAGGAACAACTGAAGAAGAAATGGCCTGAAGGAGAAGAGTGGGGATCAGATCAAGCGAACAGGTGATTGGAACGGGTGAGTTTGGAGACTTCTGACTCTGAGAGCGGAGAGAATGTGTGTGTGTGTGTGTGTGTGTGTGTGTGTCTGTGTTTACTGTTAAGATGTGCAGATGAAGTGTTGAGTTAACCTGAACGCTGCAGGATTAACGGCTTTATGGGTAATTAGTCAAGAGAGCTGACTAGGCACATTATCAGATAATCTCTCAACCTGCTGCACTCAAGGTGAACATCACATACAACACACACACACATACACACACACACACACACACATACACACACACACATACACACACACACACACACCATAATTAACACATACATGTTAAATACACATATGAGACCAGAACTCAAAACACAAGATCACAGAGAGGAAACTGATGCTTTTAGTTCTAGTACTGATTCCGCGTACTAACTGAGGCACGACTGAGAGTTTTATACGTTGCTGGTTAATTGTTGTTGCTCAGAAGAGGCTGTACAAGAATATCTAAATGAAATGAGAGAATTCTAATGCCGTTATTGACTTCATGAGGAAACAGCGATCCGTGTGTGTGTGTGTGTGTGTGTGTGTGCGGGTGTGTGTGTGTGTGTGTGTGTGTGTGTGTGTGTGTGTGTGTGTGTGTGTGTGTGTGTGTGTGTGTGTGTGTGTGTGTGTGTGTGTGTGTGTGTGAGAGAGTGAGAGAGAGAGAGAGAGAGAGAGAGAGAGAGAGAGAGAGAGAGAGAGTGACCCAGTGTATCAGTTGTCTCCTGTGTAATCCCAAATCCCACTGTGCCTGTTTGAAATCCTCTCGTGGTCCGAGATCGATTGGGAATACTGAATAAAACCGACACCATTCAGGATTTATTACAAATGTACTGCCTTTCAGCAGAGAAAGTGTGTGTGAGAGAATGAGTTATACCTGTGATGATGATGTCAGCGCAGCGCTCAGGTGTGTGAAGGCAGTCAGGTGAGTCGCTTCACACACTCCTTTACGCTTTACTTCTGTACTTTTAGTTTAAAACGTCACTGTTGTTTGTGTTTATTACACACTCAATCCATAATCCATTGTTTCATATTGTTGTTCTTCCTTTTAACACTTTATTAAATGTTGTTAAAGTAAATGAACATTCCTCAGTTGAGTCTATTTGGCTTTTTTTACAAGATACATGCAATTAAAATGATGTAAGTATTGCATGATTGTTGTTTTGAAGTATATCTGCAGTTTATGACAGTGAAGTGTTGTTCTGTGCTGCAGATCTGTGTGACGGACAGGTGGCTTGACCAATCAGCTGCCATGTCTGCTCGAGTGAGGCCTCTGATCCCGCCCACATTTCTCGTGGAGGGGGTGGAGCCGGTTACCATGGACACAGGGGACATTATGTGAGCGATGCATTATGGGTGACAGATAATTGGATTATCTCGGACAGAAATCAGTGGTTGGTTAATGATTGACAAGTTATTATTGGTTATTGATTTGATTTGATTTGTTTCTCCGAAGAGAAAATAAGAACCCAGATGCTGGAACTCACTTCAACACCAACATCAACAATAACAATGAAGAGTGAGTATACACACACACACACACACACACACACACACACACACACACACTCACACACACGGGAGTACAGGATCTGCTTCGGGAGACGGTCATTGGGCATGCGGATGAGATGTCCACCGGAGCTGGTTCTGCATTATGGTGGTAGTGATGCTGGGCATATTCGTTTCTTCCAGAACACTGGAGTTTGTTCGTCTGTCCCCAGTTGATCCTCAGGATTTTTCTTGAGGTTCTTTGATGGAATAGTTCCAGTGCTCTCAGATGTCTGCAGGACTCCACACAGCAGAGTTGGAGAACCACAGCTCTGTAAACCAGGACCGTGGTTTGAGCCCTCAGGTCTCGGCATCTCGGCCCTAAGTTTGGCATAGGCTCCGCTGGCACAGCTCAGGCGAGGTTTAACTTCACAGTCTATATCAGCTTTGGAAGAGAGAACGCTGCCAAGGTAGGTGAAGTGGTCCATGCTTTCCAGAGTGGTGTAATCCACTTTGATGATGGGCTGGAGTGATGGCTGGTTGGGTGGTGGTTGATACAGAAGTTTTCTTGATGTTCAAGGCCAGACCCAGGGCTCCTGGGGTTATCATCGGCGTATTGCACTCCATGATGGCGGTATTCCTGACTCTACTCTTGGCTTTAAACCTGTTGAGGTTAAAGAGCCTACCGTCAGTCCTATAAAGGGTTGGGATCCCCTGTGGCAACTCTTGGACAGTAAGGTGAAGTATGGCTCCAATGAAGAGGGCAAATAGGGCGGGTGCGATGATACGTCCCTGTTTGACCCACAGTTTCTACAGTAAATGACTCAGATTCAGAGCCACTGTTGAGCACTGTGGCTGACATGCCGTCATGCAATAGCCTCAGCACACGGATGTATTTGGCATCCATGCTTCGATAGTATGCTCCACAGTGCCTGCCGATCCACGCAGTCAAAGGCCTTTGCCAAGTCTATAAAGGCCATGTACAGAGGCAGTCCTTGTTCCCGACACTTTTCTTGTAGTTGGCGAGCAGAAACGATCATGTCAGGTGTTCCCCTGGACGGACGGAAACCACACTGAGTCAGGGAGTATCTCCTCAGATCGTGGTGGCAGGCGGTCGACGAGGACTTGGCCTGTTGTTGACAAGAGCGAGATGCCTCTGTAGTTCCCACATTCAGCCTTGTCCCCTTTCTTGAATATGGCAACAGTTTGGGCATCCCTGGCTCTTCCCCTTCCCAGACCTTGATGAGTAGAGGCTGGATGTGGTGCCAGAGCCTTGGTCCTCCTTCCTTTAAAATCTCCGCGGGGATCCCATCAGGACCAGTGGCCTTGTTGTTCCTGAGATTTCGGATGGCATTGGGAACCTCAGTTAGGGTAGGAGGTTCCCCATGTGTTCTCTGGTGGGACTCTGCGGGATATGATCGGCCATGTCTGGTTCAGAAGTTCTTGAAAGTGCTCCTTCCAACGTGCGTCGATGGAGTCATTGTCTTTCAGAAGAGTCTGTCCATCTTTTGGGCGCAAAAGAACACCTCTGGTGTTACCTGAATACACACACACACACACACACACACACACACACACACACACACACACACACACACACACACACACACACACACACACACACACACACACACACACACACACTTGCATAAGGTGCTTTCAACCCTTTTAATCTGTATTTGTCTTTATATTTACAGAGAGGAAAAAAAGAAGAAAAAGAAAGAAAAAAAGGAGAAGAAAGAGTAAGATGAGATGTTTTTCAAACATTTATTTCACTCTCAGCTCCATATGATGATCTAACGTGCGTGTGTGTGTGTGTGTGTGTGTTATTCCAGGAAAAAAGAGAAGAAGGAAAAAAAGGAAAAGAAGGAAAAGAAGAAAGAAAAAGAAAAAGAGAAAGAAAAAGAGAAAGAGAAAGAGAAAGAGAAAGAGAAAGAGAAAGAGAAAGAGAAAGAGAAAGAGAAAGAGAAAGAGAAAGAAAAGTAGGTTCATCTTTATTTGCTGTCAGTAATTCCTGTCTCTTTGTTGTTGTTGTTGTTGACAGTGAAGTGTGTGTGTGTGTGTGTGTGTGTGTGTGTGTGTGTGTGTGTGTGTGTGTGTGTGTGTGTGTGTGTGTGTGTGTGTGTGTGTGTGTGTGTGTGTGTGTGTGTGTGTGTGTGTGTGTGTGTGTGTTTTTTGTTCCAGACCGAAGGAGATTGAAGTTGTGGATCCCGCAGGAAACATGTACTATAACTGGCTGTTTGTGATCACGTGTCCTGTGATGTATAACTGGATCCTGATCATCGCCAGGTGCCTGATCTTATCATATCACAGATCAAATGAGCAATATCTCTCAAAACTACACTATTATAGTGAGTTTGGGTTGTACGAGGTACCAAATAATATTGTTAGCGTGGGTTGTCCCTTCATTTTCTTCGGACTCCTGCTTACTTTAAAGCGGTGGTAAAATGCCCATTTCACAAGATGTAAAATAAGTCTCTGATGTCCCCAGAGTGTGTGTGTGAAGTTTTATCTCAAAATACCCCACAGATATCTTTATACAGCACGTTAAAATTATCACTTTTTGAGGGTGAGCAAAAATGCACCACATTGACCAAATGTCAAAAACTTTTAGCCTTTTATGTTCAAACCGGAGTCAGAATGATGGAGAGACTCGAGAAGAAGAGACACATGTAGAAGAACAGGACATTTCTGAATGGTTAGTTGGTGAATTTATGTAGATTATGTTGAGTTAACTATCTTCCAGTCATTGATTAGCATATTCTGTCATGATAATAAATCGTGTCCCGGGGGCGGGTTTATGTAAATTCTAGGGTTGGTGATGTCACTAATGGGAGGAATGCCGTGTAGTTCCTACCAGACGCTTGTTGTAGTCCTTAAAAACTATTTCTTTAGAAGCAAATATCTCCCTTTGTTTTGAACTTTGAGTGTTGCAACTTTGCAGATGTTGTTTATGATCAAACAGCAACAACTTCAGTCCTATATCCAATTTACCCTTCATTTCAAAAATCCTTGAAAAAACAGTTGCCTCTCAACTCCATTCTCACTTATCCCACAATGACCTGTATGAACAGTTCCAGTCCGGTTTCACTTCAGGTGTGCCCCAGGGCTCTGTACTGGGGCCCCTACTTTTTATCATTTACCTCCTTCCCCTCGGCAATATCAAATTTAACATTCACTTCCACTGTAATGCTGATGACACCCAGCTCTACCTCTTGACCAAACCCTCGTCCACTCTCCCGTCCCCCTCCCTTACTGATTGCATCTCTGAAATAAAAACCTGGTTTACCCAAAATGTCCTCAAATTAAACTGTAATAAAACCGAGGTTCTCCTCATTGGCACTAAATCTACTTTATCCAAAACTGACAGTTTTTCTCTCACCATAAGCCGCGTTTCCACGGCGGGAACTTTCCCCAGGAACTAGGAACTTTGGGCTGGTACTCGGTGTGTTTACACTGCAGGAATCAGGGTCTAAATGAAGTTCCGGGTAAATATTTCCCCTCCGAAAGTCCCTGCTGGCGAGGTGTTAATTTTCAAAGTTCAGGAACTTTCGGGGGTGGGACTTGTGCGCTGAACATGCTGATTGGTTGTGTTCATGCCGCATTTTGATTGGATGACTCCACGCAGCATTTTATTTTAACCAGCATTTTTATAAATCTATTGCGGTTCTTCGTGCAGGCGTTCGTCCCAGCCATCTCACGGTCAATGTCTGCATCGTCTAATTTTATAGCATTACGAGCTTTCTGAACACGCTTTAGTATCAGTGCTCGTCTCTTTTCTGCCGTTTTGTTAATTACCTCGTTAGTAATACATGACAAACAACTGCAGCACAGTTTGAATCTCCTTCATACTTATTATAAATGTGGCGCTCAGAACTGATTACTGTCCGCCGCAGACTGGGAGGAGCAGTCGCGCGCAGTTATAATCTTCCCGGTACTTTAGACTGCGGTGTAAACGCAGAAAGCAACCGGTCTGGGGCAAAAAAAGTTCCTAGGAAAAAAGTTCCTGGGACAAATTGTTCCGGGTAATTTCGGTGGAAACGCGGCAATAGATAACCCCTCTGTTTCGCCCTCTCCCCAGGTTAAGAGTTTGGATGTCCTTGACAGCACATTATCTTTTCAGCCCCACATCAATAACATTACCCGGTCTGCCGGCTTCCATCTATGAAACATCAATCGCCTCCGCCCCTGCCTTACCCCCACACTGCCGCCGTCCTTGTCCACAGTCTCGTCACTTCCCGACTGGACTACTGCAACTCTCTCCTTTTCGGCCTCTCACACAAATCCCTCCATAACCTTCAACTGGTCCAGAATCATAACTCGAACCCCCTCCCTCCACAACATCACTCCTGTCCTCCAACAGCTTCACTGGCTCCTGGTCCAGTTCCGGATCCAATTCAAAGTTCTCCTG
Source organism: Phoxinus phoxinus (assembly GCF_949152265.1). NCBI lineage: Eukaryota > Metazoa > Chordata > Actinopteri > Cypriniformes > Leuciscidae > Phoxinus > Phoxinus phoxinus. The sequence goes on from NC_136893.1 coordinate 303,736, forward strand.
TTCAAGGCCATCCACAACCTTGCCCCCCCCATATTTGTCTGGTCTCCTTCAGCCCTAACTCAGAAATATTGATTAATTCCCCCATTTCAAATCACAACTCAAAACACATCTGTTTAAAACTGCCTATCCCACTTGATGTCAATTGAAATGTTGTTTTATTATTTATCTTTTGTTGCTTTTAATAATAATAATAATAATTCAATTTAAATGTTTTATGTATCCCTGTACGATGTCCTTGAGTGCAGAGAAAGGCGCCTTTAAATAAAATGTATTATTATTATTATTATAAATGTTTAATTTGGAGGGAGAAGGTCATCTGAGAAATCTGAAAGATTTTAGTACATATATGAGCCCCGTGTGATGCAAACTGAGACTCTTCTTCAAGAAGACTTGGATCTCAGCCTGACTCTCTCTCTCTCTCTCTCTCTCTCTCTCTCTCTCTCTCTCTCTCTCTCTCTCTCCCTCTCTCTCTCTCTCTCTCTCTCTCCCTCTCTCTCTCTCTCTCTCTCTCTCTCTCTCTCCCTCTCCCTCTCCCTCTCTCTCTCTCTCTCTCTCTCAGAGCTTGTTTTGAGGAACTGCAGGAGGACTACTTGTTGTTCTGGTTCTTTCTGGATTACCTGTCTGATCTGGTGTACTTGTGTGACATGGTGTTCAGGACCAGGACAGGTGAGTCCGGCTTCTTCACGAGAGATCTGCGTGCTGAATGCTGAGCGTCTTGAGAGTAATCTGTGTGTGTTTGCAGGTTATCTGGAGCAGGGTCTCCTGGTGAAAGACGAGAAGAAGCTTCGCGATCGCTACATGCAGAGCCTCCAGTTCAAACTGGACCTGGCCTCCATGGTTCCCACCGACGTCTTCTACCTGCTCTTCGGCCTGAACTACCCGGAGATCCGCATGAACAAGCTACTCAGAGTCAATCGCCTGTTCGAGTTCTTCCAGCGCACCGAAACAAGGACTAACTTCCCGAACGTCTTCCGAATCTCCAACCTCGTGATGTACATTGTGATCATCATCCACTGGAACGCCTGCATGTATTACTCGTTCTCCAAGGCCATTGGGTTCGGATCGGATAAGTTTGTGTACCCGGACACCACGGACCCAGAGTTCGGTCGGCTAGTGAGGAAATACGCGTATAGCATGTACTGGTCCACACTGACGCTCACCACTATCGGTGAAACTCCACCGCCCGTCAAGAACTCAGAGTACTTCTTCGTGGTCACAGACTTCCTAGTCGGCGTCTTGATTTTCGCCACTATCGTCGGTAACGTCGGTTCGATGATCACCAACGCGAACGCGGCACGCGCAGATTTCCAAGCTCGCATCGACGCCATCAAACAATACATGAGCTTCCGAAAGGTCACCAAAGAATTGGAGAAACGTGTCATTAAATGGTTTGATTACTTGTGGACCAACAAGAAGGCGGTGGATGAGAGAGAGGTCCTGAAGTACCTGCCGGACAAGCTGCGGGCGGAGATTGCGATAAACGTGCACCTGGACACGCTGAAGAAGGTGCGCATCTTCGCAGACTGCGAGGCCGGGCTCCTGGTGGAGCTGGTGCTGAAGCTCCAGCCGCAGGTCTACAGTCCCGGAGACTACATCTGCAAGAAGGGCGACATCGGACGCGAGATGTACATCATTAAAGAAGGGAAACTTGCTGTGGTGGCGGACGACGGAATCACGCAGTTCGTGGTGCTCAGCGACGGAAGCTACTTCGGGGAGATTAGCATCCTCAACATCAAGGGCAGTCGCGCAGGGAACCGCAGAACCGCTAACATACGCAGCATCGGCTACTCAGACCTCTTCTGCCTGTCCAAAGACGACCTGATGGAGGCGCTCACCGAATATCCCGACGCCAAGGCCATGCTGGAGGAGAAGGGTCGGCAAATCCTGATGAAGGTACGAGGTGCTTCACTTTACGGGTTCTCAGTTAGAACGGTGTCGTGTTAGCGGCCCCTAAGTTAATCACTAATGATCTTTGCAACGGAAGTGAATCAATCAAAACTAACTTTATCTGGACAATAACTTTATTCTAGAGCTGCTGTAAAGCCTAAACACTCTCTGTTACTGTAATCTCCTGTGATCTCTGTAAAGCTGCTTTAATACACTCTATACTGTTAAAGCGCTGTATAAATGAAGGTGACTTGACTTGAGAGCAGTTGGGCCCTATGAAAGAATATAAAGTTGGGGCCCTACCGCACCCATTCCATTAATACAGTTGATCTCTGGGGCCCCAAAAGTGTGTGGGCCCTTAGAATCGTCCTTAGAATCGTCTATAGATATATTTCTCATGTCTGAGAGGCAAGTATACGCTGAGTTTCGGTTCATTTATGTGATGTGCTCAAGTTCCCTGAGACCGAACCGACAGAAAGCACCATTATTTTACAAAAGCACAACGTTTTGTTGTTATTGTGAGTAAAAAAAGAAAGAAAAGTAGACCCTTTACAGTTTGCATTACTCTTATCTGTATCATGACCCAAAGTGACAGAGTATATTGAGTTAAATGCAGTGATGTGTGTGTCATGCAGTAAGAGCTCTCCACACAAACACTTGGATATGGTAATAGCGCACATTTGTCTAGGTTAGCATTAGAGCGAGCGGACTTGTAAAGTTGCTACTACTTGCATGTTTCAAGTGATAAGCCGTATTTGAGGTTGATGAATGATAGGCGAATGTTTGGATGTGTGTATGTGTGTGTGTGTGTATCAGTTGAAACCCGGTAGTATTTTCGAATGACCTCCATCATGTCCCCCTGAGACGAGAGATTTCTGTATTGTGTGTCTGGAAAAAAACTCAGAGGACGCAAAACTCATATTGGCGAACAGACAGCAGACAAACGGCTAGTGACATCAACGGCAATCCACCGGTCGATCTACGTTCCTACTCTCACCTATGGTCGTGAGCTTTGGGTCAAGACCGAAAGGACAAGACCCCGGACACAGCCGGCCGAAATGAGCTTTCTCCGCAGGGTGGCTGGGCGCTCCCTCAGAGATCGGGTGAGGAGCTCGGTCACTCGGGAGGAGCTCAGAGTAGAGCCGCTGCTCCTCCACATCGAGAGGGGTCAGCTGAGGTGGCTCGGGCATCGGCTCCGGTGACTCCTGGACGCCTTCCCGGGGAGATGTTCCGGGCGCGTCCCACCGGGAGGAGACCCCGGGGAAGACCTAGGACACGCTGGAGGGACTATGTCTCCCGGCTGGCCTGGGAACGCCTCGGTGTCCCCCCGGAAGAGCTGGAGGAAGTGTCTAGGGAGAGGGAAGTCTGGGTGTCTCTGCTCAGACTGCTGCCCCCGCGACCCGGCCCCGGATAAGCGGAAGAAGATAGATGGGTGTGTGTGTGTGTGTGTGTGTGCGTGCGTTCGTGCGTGCGTGCGTGTGTGAGAGAGACCTGTTTCCTCGGTGTAAAACTCAGAGTATATAGCAGATTGCCCCAGCCTGGTGTGACTGTGAAGCTCTGCTGTTCCTCCACAGGATAATCTCCTGGATCTGGAGCTGGCCAAGCAGGGCCCGGACCCGAAGGACATGGAGGAGAAGGTGCTGAAGATCAGCGGTGTTCTGGACGAGCTGCAGACCCGCTTCGCACGCCTGCTGGCCCAGCACGAGGCGGCCCAGGGCAAGCTGAAGCAGCGGGTCACCAAACTGGAGAAGAAGATCCCCGACTCGGGAGGAGCGGAGCTCTCCGGGCCCTGAGGGAACGTGTGTGTGTGTGTGTCGTCAGCACTGCCAAACATGCTCCTATCACTCAGTGCTTCTGTCTTCATCCAGTACAAATATCTAAACACTCTTAAATCAAGATGCATTCACTAGATGAGTAAAATTACATAAGATATTATGTCCTGTTTTCCGGGGGAATTAATCAGTTGATGCTTAAAAAAAGCAAAATTATCTGCCAACGGGGTCAGAAAAATAATCTTAATTCAAACAAAAACTATATATATATATATATATATATATATATATATATATATATATATAATTTTGCTTGTTTTAAGCAAAAACTCAATTAATTTTTATTTATTTCCCCAGAAAACAAGACTTAATATCTTATGTAATTATACTACTTTGGTAAATGCATCTTGATTTAAGAAATGTTTGATATTTGGACTGTAAACGAGACAAAAACACTGAGTAATAAGAGCATGTTTTGCAGTTAACCAACAACATAGAATGAAGAAATCTGCTAAATGCAAATGTAAGATATTGTACAGATGATTTGGTTAGTACTGATTGTATCATGTTCTAAACATGTAATTTATTCTCTTCCGTGAGAGAATGTGAGGATGAAATAAATCTTTTTTTGTTAGCAGTAGTAGTGTCACTCAAAACTCTTTGTATTTAGAGAGATGCTGCTCTAGCAATGTCAGTTAAAAGTTTAATCAAAGAACTAAATGGGCTGTGAAATAAAAATTAAAATACTTCTTCAATAAAGAATTTCTGACCAACCCCTTTTATATGGCGTTTGTATTTATTTTGTACCTATTTATTTATCTTACTAATGATGGACTGATAATGTGAAAGGCAGACGTGTCTTTAAAACGACTCCATCTGAACACTGATGGGAGTTGTAGTTTTTTCTGAGAGGTTTCCGCCTGACTGTCAACTGCTAAGGACTACATCTTCCGTCATGCTCTGCGGCGCTGACGTCTTCCGCATGCGCGCGGATTCCTGAGCTGCTCGTCAGAGTGACTCGTGTCGGTAAGACTCTTTATTATTTGAAGAAAATTATTTTTCTTTACAGTTCGCGTATTTTTCTCATAATTATACACTGATTTATTAAATGATCCGGAGAAAGAACAGTCGCTTTTATTTGAAAGCTGACATCAATCTGCTCTTCAGTGCTTTCACCTTGTTCACCGTTTATGTCAGTTATTTTGCCGTTTTTCATTTTATTAATTTTATTTTACCCTTATTTACTACGTTTGATCAGTGATTTCACTCCTGCTTGATTAGTACAGTGTTTCATTGGTGATTTACAGTGGTTTGTGATCGCGTCAGATTCAGTCCCTCAGGTTTCCCGCCTGTTTGATGACGTGTGTTGTTTTAGGGGTCGTTGTCATGGATCCGGCCTGGAGACAGCGGGGTCGAGGGCGGGGTCAGGGCAGAGGTCAGGTCACGTGTCCTCCCGGGCCTGTGAGGTTAGAGGTCAGAGGCGTGTCGTCTGAGACCCGATTCGAGGAGATCAGGAAGTGTGACCAGGCAGCCGCTCAGCGATTGGCCACTGAGCCATGCAGCTCTTCCTCTGAGGATGAGGATGATGATGAAGATGAAGATGATGGGAAGCGAGGGAAAATCCTTCAGTCTGCTCTGTCTCCGTACACGTCTCACACAGGTGCTGATGATGATGATGATGAGGAAGAGTGAGCAGAGGTCATCATGTCAATAACGCATCTCTCTCTGTGTGTGTGTGTGTGTGTGTGTGTGTGTGTTCAGGTGACACTGATGTCCGTCTTCTGGAGCAAACGAGGCATTATTTACATGATGTGTGTCAGTCTGGAGGAGTCACATGTCTCATCTGCATTGCGTCTGTCAGGAGGACACAGCCCGTGAGACACACACACAATCACTCACTCACTCACTCACTCACTCTCACTCTCACACTCACTCACTCTCACACACTCACACTCACTCTCACACACTCACTCACTCTCACACTCACTCTCACACAACTCTCACTCACTCACTCACTCACTCTCACTCACTCTCACTCACTCTCACACTCACTCACTCACTCACTCTCACACTCACTCACTCACTCACACACTCACTCTCACACTCACTCTCACACTCACTCACTCACTCACTCACTCACTCTCACACTCACTCACTCACTCACTCACTCACACACTCACTCACTCACTCACACACTCTCACACTCACTCTCACTCTCACTCTCACACAACTCTCACACTCACTCACACACTCACTCTCACTCTCACACAACTCTCACACTCACTCACTCACTCACTCTCACACTCACTCACTCACTCACACACTCACTCTCACACTCACTCTCACACTCACTCTCACACTCACTCTCACACTCACTCTCACACTCACTCACTCACTCACTCACTCACTCTCACACTCACTCACTCACTCACTCACACACTCACTCACTCACTCACTCACTCACACACTCACTCTCACTCTCACTCTCACACAACTCTCACACTCACTCACACACTCACTCTCACTCTCACACAACTCTCACACTCACTCACTCACTCACTCTCACACTCACTCACACACTCACTCACACACTCACTCTCACACTCACTCACTCACTCTCACACTCACTCACTCTCACACTCACTCACTCACTCACACACTCACTCACTCACTCACACACTCACTCACTCACTCACTCACTCACTCACTCTCACACTCACTCACTCACTCACTCACACACTCACACACTCACTCACTCACTCACTCACTCTCACACTCACTCTCACACTCACTCTCACAATCACACACTCACTCTCTCACTCACTCACACAATCACTCACTCTCACACTCACTCTCACACTCACTCTCACACAACTCTCACACTCTCTCTCACTCTCACACACTCACTCTCTCACTCACTCACACAATCACTCACTCTCACACTCACTCTCACACTCACTCTCACACTCTCTCTCACTCTCACACACTCACTCACTCTCACTCTCTCACTCACTCACTCACTCACTCTCACACTCACTCTCACACACTCACTCACTCTCACACTCACACTCACACACTCACTCTCTCACTCACTCACTCACTCACACAACTCTCACACACTCACTCACTCTCACTCACTCACACACTCACTCACTCTCACTCACTCACACACTCACTCACTCTCAAACTCACTCTCACACAACTCTCACTCTCTGAGAGTCTCACACACTCACTCACTCACACTCACTCTCACAACTCTCACACACTCACTCACTCTCACACTCTCTCTCTCACACTCACTCTCTCACTCTCACACTCACTCTCACACTCTCTCTCACTCTCACACTCACTCTCACACTCACTCACTCACTCTCACACTCACTCTCTCACACTCACTCACTCACTCTCACACTCTCTCTCACTCTCACACTCTCACACTCACTCTCTCACTCTCACACTCACTCTCACACTCTCTCTCACTCTCACACTCACTCTCACACTCACTCACTCACTCTCACACTCACTCTCTCACACTCACTCACTCACTCTCACACACTCACTCACTCTCACACTCTCTCTCTCACACTCACTCTCTCACTCTCTCTCACACTCACTCTCTCACTCTCACACTCACTCTCACACTCTCTCTCACTCTCACACTCACTCTCACACTCACTCACTCACTCTCACACTCACTCTCTCACACTCACTCACTCACTCACTCACTCTCACACTCACTCTCTCACACTCACTCACTCACTCTCACACTCTCTCTCACTCTCACACTCTCTCACTCACTCTCTCACTCTCACACTCACTCTCACTCTCTCACACTCACTCTCACACTCATACACTCACTCACACTCACTCTTACACACTCTCTCACTCACTCTCACACACTCACTCTCTCACTCTCACAATCACACTCACTCACTCACTCACTCACACTCTCTCTCTCTCTCTCTCTGTGTGTGTATCAGGTGTGGAGTTGTGTCTGCTGTTACTGTATTTTCCACATCACCTGCATCCAGAAATGGGCCAAAGACTCAATCTTCCTGGTGTCTTCAGTGACGGACGAGGACTTCGGCAAGAAAGATCATCCATGGCCATGGTGAGAATCTGACCAATCCCCTCATACCGATCTGACCAATCCCCTCACACCGATCTGACCAATCCCCTCACACCGATCTGACCCATCCCCTCACACCGATCTGACCAATCCCCTCACACCGATCTGACCAATCCCCTCACACCGATCTGACCAATCCCCTCACACCGATCTGACCCATCCCCTCACACCGATCTGACCGATCCCCTCACACCGATCTGACCGATCCCCTCACACCGATCTGACCAATCCCCTCACACCGATCTGACCAATCCCCTCACACCGATCTGACCAATCCCCTCACAGCGATCTGACCAATCCCCTCACAGCGATCTGACCAATCCCCTCACACCGATCTGACCAATCCCCTCACAGCGATCTGACCAATCCCCTCACAGCGATCTGACCAATCCCCTCACACCGATCTGACCAATCCCCTCACACCGATCTGACCAATCCCCTCACACCGATCTGACCAATCCCCTCACAGCGATCTGACCAATCCCCTCACAGCGATCTGACCAATCCCCTCACACCGATCTGACCAATCCCCTCACAGCGATCTGACCAATCCCCTCACAGCGATCTGACCGATCCCCTCACAGCGATCTGACCGATCCCCTCACAGCGATCTGACCGATCCCCTCACAGCGATCTGACCGATCCCCTCACAGCGATCTGACCGATCCCCTCACACCGATCTGACCAATCCCCTCACAGCGATCTGACCAATCCCCTCACACCGATCTGACCAATCCCCTCACACCGATCTGACCAATCCCCTCACACCGATCTGACCCATCCCCTCACACCGATCTGACCGATCCCCTCACACCGATCTGACCAATCCCCTCACACCGATCTGACCAATCCCCTCACACCGATCTGACCAATCCCCTCACACCGATCTGACCAATCCCCTCACAGCGATCTGACCAATCCCCTCACAGCGATCTGACCAATCCCCTCACAGCGATCTGACCAATCCCCTCACAGCG
>NC_136893.1:317500-320000 GCF_949152265.1 Phoxinus phoxinus
CACAGCTGTAGGGGGCGCTGGAGTGTTGTGTAGTATACGCCCCACAGCTGTAGGGGGCGCTGGAGTGTTGTGCAGTATACGCCCCACAGCTGTAGGGGGAGCTGGAGTGTTGTGCAGTATACGCCCCACAGCTGTAGGGGGAGCTGGAGTGTTGTGCAGTATACGCCCCACAACTGTAGGGGGAGCTGGAGTGTTGTGTAGTATACGCCCCACAGCTGTAGGGGGCGCTGCAGTGTTGTGTAGTATACGCCCCACAGCTGTAGGGGGAGCTGGAGTGTTGTGCAGTATACGCCCCACAACTGTAGGGGGAGCTGGAGTGTTGAGTAGTATACGCCCCACAGCTGTAGGGGGAGCTGGAGTGTTGTGCAGTATACGCCCCACAGCTGTAGGGGGAGCTGGAGTGTTGTGCAGTATACGCCCCACAGCTGTAGGGGGAGCTGGAGTGTTGTGTAGTATACGCCCCACAGCTGTAGGGGGAGCTGGAGTGTTGTGTAGTATACGCCCCACAGCTGTAGGGGGAGCTGGAGTGTTGTGTAGTATACGCCCCACAGCTGTAGGGGGCGCTGGAGTGTTGTGCAGTATACGCCCCACAGCTGTAGGGGGAGCTGGAGTGTTGTGTAGTATACGCCCCACAGCTGTAGGGGGAGCTGGAGTGTTGTGTAGTATACGCCCCACAGCTGTAGGGGGCGCTGGAGTGTTGTGTAGTATACGCCCCACAGCTGTAGGGGGCGCTGGAGTGTTGTGTAGTATACGCCCCACAGCTGTAGGGGGCGCTGGAGTGTTGTGTAGTATACGCCCCACAGCTGTAGGGGGCGCTGGAGTGTTGTGTAGTATACATTTACATTTATTCATTTAGCAGACGCTTTTATCCAAAGCGACTTACAGAAGAGAACAACAGAAGCAGTGAAACTAGCAGCAGGACAACAGTGTGTGTGCTATGACCCCTCACAGTACAATCTAACGTAGTGTATATATATATATTTATTAGTTAGAATAGAGGAGAAAGAGTTAGTGTTACTGGATCAAGTGCTGCCGAAGAAGAAGCGTCTTCAGCAGTTTCTTAAACATGTCTCCGGACTCCGCAGCTCCGGCTGAGTTAGATCATCTCCAGCAGGAAGAGTCGTGGTGAAGGTCCGAGAGAGAGATCCAGAGCCTCTCTGAGATGATGCACCACCAGACGCCGCTCGCTTGCAGACACAAGTTTCTGGACGGCACATGAGTCTGAAGTAATGAGTTCAGGTTGTAACGGACAGAACGTTACTTGTTCTATTGTATTTTTGCTAATTGTTGATGCCCTAGTGTGGTGTATTTGGGTCACGTGTAGTAAGAACAGGAGCAGCCTGAGGGCGCTGTTGCCTGGAGGTAACCGGACATATAAACACACCTACCATAGAGTAAGACAGTTCGTTTGGTAGAGGGAAATCAAATGGTTGAACTCATGCTACCTTCTTGCTCCTCTAAAGTCCTTTGTTGAGAACTCTATGAGTTTCTGCTCAACTGTGAGTATGGATTGAGTTATATACTTGACGTTGTGTTTGATTGCCACATGTGCTTTTGTGAGCACGGATTAAAACTAGAGACAGTGAATCCAAGTGTTGTCCACACCGACAACGAGTCTACAGCACATGGCCTTGCACATGGCTACGTGGCGCTGAGGACAACGATTCACTGAGCACTGTTGACTGTGATCTTTTCTCGTGTTGTGGATTATAGTATAACAACCATTGCAGCGCACTCAAATAGCCTTGTGGACTTGAAACTCAATTCACCTTCATCATCACTTCAACTTACCAAAGGACAGGACATTCGAACGATAAGTTTACTTCATCTCATTGGCTCCTTATTGAAGAGACAAAGACTTTTGAGAGTGCTTTACAGTTTTATGGGTTGGCTGTGTGGTACATGTATTGAGCACTGGGAAAATAAAATAAGTGTAAAACGTACATTTGTTTGCTGAAGAGTTTATTGATCAGTACATGTCAAAAATCTGTTGAACCCCCTCAGAGTAACATCTTTAAAAGAAAGGAGGTGTTACAAGGTACAGGGAGCAGTGCCAGTGGGTGTTCTGCAGGCAAACGTCAGTGACTTGAATTTGATGCGAGCGGCAACCAGTGCAGTTTGGTGAGGAGAGGAGTGACGTGTGCTCTATTCGGCTCGTTGAAGACACTCTAGCTGCAGCTTCTGGATCAGTTGCAGAGGTTTGACAGTGCAAGCTGGGAGACCAGCCAGGAGAGCATTACAATAGTCCAGTCTGGACAGAACAAGCGCCTGAACAAGGAGTTGTGTAGCTCTGATAGGAAGGGCTTGATCCTTCTGATGTTGTACAAGGCAAATCTGCATGACCGGGCAGTGCTAGCGATGTGGTCTGTGAAGATCAATTGATCATCAATTACAACTCCAAGGTTCCTGGCTGATCTTGATGGAGTTATGGATGACGAGCTGGATGGAGAAGTTGTGATGAAGTGCTGGGTTAGACGGGATTACGAGTAGCTCTGTCTTC
>NC_136893.1:325000-345000 GCF_949152265.1 Phoxinus phoxinus
GCGTGTCCCGTAGGAGCGTGTCCCGTAGGAGCGTGTCCCGTAGGAGCGTGTCCCGTAGGAGCGTGTCCCGTAGGAGCGTGTCCCGTAGGAGCGTGTCCCGTAGGTAGGAGCGTGTCCCGTAGGTAGGAGCGTGTCCCGTAGGTAGGAGCGTGTCCCGTAGGAGCGTGTCCCGTAGGAGCGTGTCCCGTAGGTAGGAGCGTGTCCCGTAGGTAGGAGCGTGTCCCGTAGGTAGGAGCGTGTCCCGTAGGTAGGAGCGTGTCCCGTAGGTAGGAGCGTGTCCCGTAGGTAGGAGCGTGTCCCGTAGGAGCGTTCCCCCGTAGGAGCGTTCCCCCGTAGGAGCGTTCCCCCGTAGGAGCGTGTCCCGTAGGAGCGTTCCCCCGTAGGAGCGTTCCCCCGTAGGAGCGTTCCCCCGTAGGAGCGTGTCCCGTAGGAGCGTGTCCCGTAGGAGCGTGTCCCGTAGGAGCGTGTCCCGTAGGTAGGAGCGTGTCCCGTAGGTAGGAGCGTGTCCCGTAGGTAGGAGCGTGTCCCGTAGGTAGGAGCGTGTCCCGTAGGAGCGTGTCCCGTAGGAGCGTGTCCCGTAGGAGCGTGTCCCGTAGGTAGGAGCGTGTCCCGTAGGAGCGTGTCCCGTAGGAGCGTTCCCCCGTAGGAGCGTTCCCCCGTAGGAGCGTTCCCCCGTAGGAGCGTGTCCCGTAGGAGCGTTCCCCCGTAGGAGCGTGTCCCGTAGGAGCGTTCCCCCGTAGGAGCGTTCCCCCGTAGGAGCGTGTCCCGTAGGAGCGTGTCCCGTAGGAGCGTGTCCCGTAGGAGCGTGTCCCGTAGGAGCGTGTCCCCCGTAGGAGCGTGTCCCCCGTAGGAGCGTGTCCCGTAGGAGCGTGTCCCGTAGGAGCGTGTCCCGTAGGAGCGTTCCCCCGTAGGAGCGTGTCCCGTAGGAGCGTGTCCCGTAGGAGCGTGTCCCCCGTAGGAGCGTGTCCCGTAGGAGCGTGTCCCGTAGGAGCGTGTCCCGTAGGAGCGTGTCCCGTAGGAGCGTGTCCCGTAGGAGCGTTCCCCCGTAGGAGCGTGTCCCGTAGGAGCGTTCCCCCGTAGGAGCGTGTCCCGTAGGAGCGTCTCCCGTAGGAGCGTGTCCCGTAGGAGCGTTCCCCCGTAGGAGCGTGTCCCGTAGGAGCGTTCCCCCGTAGGAGCGTGTCCCGTAGGAGCGTGTCCCGTAGGAGCGTGTCCCGTAGGAGCGTTCCCCCGTAGGAGCGTGTCCCGTAGGAGCGTTCCCCCGTAGGAGCGTGTCCCGTAGGAGCGTTCCCCCGTAGGAGCGTGTCCCGTAGGAGCGTGTCCCGTAGGAGCGTGTCCATGAGTGTGTCCGGGGTGATCGGGAGTGTTTTCTGTCACTGCTGTGAGAGCGACGGAAACTTGCCCGATCGCTTGATTGGCTCCTGTTTTTGAGAAGCGCTTCCTGTCTGCTGGTTATCAGCCGGCTGGAGTCCAGTTCATCTACATGAATACACTGACCTTTCCTCAGAACAGAAGTGTGTGATTGTGGGAAGGGTAATGAGTATAGAGGTCATCTCACACCCATGAAGTCTTCACTGATGCCTCGCTCTCGTTCAACTGCTATGTGCCAAATGCTAATGTGTGTCTGAAGCAACAATGTTATCCGGCAAACGCCTGTTATCTCAGCCTGCGGGTTTGATATCCAAATGTCAGGCGGAGTGTGTGTGTGTGTGCGACGGCTGGAGCAGTGTTTCGAGGCGGAGTGTGTGTGTGTGTGTGCGACGGCTGGAGCAGTGTTTCGAGGCGGAGTGTGTGTGTGTGTGTAGGGGTGGGCGATATGGCAAAAATATGATATCACGATTCACGTTTTTATCACGATTCCTTTTCATGTTGGTTTTACTATTTTGCAAGTGACTGAGCCTCACAGCCAAACTAATGTCCCTATTTTAAAAACAAAGCCTTAGGTAACAAAATATAAAATAAAAAAGAATGGCAGATATTTAGGCCAAAGTGGCGAAGATAAAAAATCTTTGTCATTTTCTTTGTTATTAAAAATTTAGAACAAAGATACACATACACAACTTAATATACAAATTAAATAAACAGTGCTTTATTTTTTCAGCTGGTGAATTTAACAGCATTGAAGAAAGTAATTAAATGAACAGATATGAAAATAAAACACAACATCGACTTCACTGTATACATTTTACATGTATTCTTATTAAAGCTACTATTAAAGTTCTCAGTCAAGAGTGAGTGAGATGCTCTTTGTATTTTGTTGTTTTATTAACAGGGATAGTTCTCCCAAAAATTGTAATTCTCTCAAGCCGCTTTAAACCCGAATAAGTCTCCCTCTTCTGTTGAAAATAAAAGTTATTTGGAGGAATGTGGGTAACCAAACAGTTGATGTACCCCAGAGACTTAATAATAGTTTTTTCCTACTATGGTAATCAATGGGGACCAGCAACCACCCGGTTAGCCACACTCCTCAAAATATCTTCTTTTGTGTTCAGCACAAGAAATAAATTAATACATGTATGGAACAACATTAGAGAGTGAGTAAATAATGACAGAATTTTTATTTTTGGGTAACTGTCCCTTTAAGGACAAGCGGCAGCATGTTTACTATTAGGGCTACTGTCACTTTAAGATCTGTGCGCAACGAGTCTAATATACACGCATTTGACAAGCAGATTTTTTCTTAATTTTTTCTATTGTTCTTTCACTTTAGACATAACCAACTTTGTCTATGTAAACCTTGTGTGTATTTGACAGTATTAGCGCAATAAGACTCGAAAGATAACTTAGCCCAGTAATCAGATGCTGTTAGACAGGCTTTTAGTGCATGTGCGCGTCGGATGTTTGCGTTCAGAAAAGCGCTCGTTAGATCAGCCCATCAGCAGCGAATGACATGTTTAACCGGCAAGGCTTTAAAGCACATGCAAATAATTCATTTTTATGAACTACAGTGTCCCGTTCCTCTGCATTGCATGTGAATATACGTCGCGCTGTACAGTATGTTGAGACGGAGGCGCCAGAAATGCAAACTGATAAAATGCACGATCCTACGATATTTCTTCAAAAGCAGATCGTGGACACATTTTAATCGTCCACGATCAAAAATCGTAATATCGCACACCCCTATGTGTGTGTGTGTGTGTGTGCGACGGCTGGAGCAGTGTTTCGAGGCGGAGTGTGTGTGTGTGTGTGTGCGACGGCTGGAGCAGTGTTTCGAGGCGAGTGTGTGTGTGCGACGGCTGGAGCAGTGTTTCGAGGCGAGTGTGTGTGTGCGACGGCTGGAGCAGTGTTTCGAGGCGGAGTGTGTGTGTGTGTGTGTGCGACGGCTGGAGCAGTGTTTCGAGGCGAGTGTGTGTGTGCGACGGCTGGAGCAGTGTTTCGAGGCGAGTGTGTGTGTGCGACGGCTGGAGCAGTGTTTCGAGGCGGAGTGTGTGTGTGTGTGTGTGCGACGGCTGGAGCAGTGTTTCCAGGCCGGGCAGAGTTCATCAAGCGTGTCTCAGTAACCCTGATTTCTCACAGGCGATGGCAGTAAACCTCACACATCACTGCATGAACACACAGATCCCGTCTGATCATTATTCTGATAATGACCAGTCTTTTTTTTACAGTCCTAAATAGCAAGATTTTAATCTATATAAGAATGCCAAAGTGAATTTAAGTTTCATAGCGAGAGTTTCAATGTGTTTTTTTAAAAGTAAAACTTTTATCAAGCCAGATACCCAAATACTTGTAAGTATCATCAAGTTCAATAGCTTCATCCTGGACTGTCTTCATAGCAAGAACGGGGACTTTAGAACCTATGGGGGCAAATATCATTGCCTTCGTCTTTTTTGCATTTAAAAGTAACTTTAAATCAAGCAAGGCGGATTGTAATGAGGTGAAATCTGACTGCAAATTCGCACAGGCAGTCTCAGGTGTAGAGGCACAAGAATACATAATTGTGTCATCGGCATACAGATGATACTGTGAGTATTTAAATTCACTACAAACGTTATTTATATGGATGATAAAAAGCAAAGGACCTAAAACTGAACCTTGTGGGACTCCCTTTTTCAGGACGACAGGGTCAGATGTTACATTCCCATGTCTTACAAATTGCATCCGTTCAGAGAGATAGCTGTGAAACCACTGCACCGCTCTGTGACCAACACCGGTGTTCAACAGGGTTTGATTAACATGCAGTGGTCCACTGTGTCAAATGCCTTTGTAAGGTCAATGAACACAGCCATACAGAATAACTTTTAAACAGGCAGAAACTGTGCTTTGGCCAGATCAAATCCAGATTGCATGTTGTTAAGAATATTCTGTGAAACCAGAAAAGTTTTTAATTGATCAGACACTAAAATCTCCAAAACCTTAGCTAAAACCGAGAGATTTGATATAGGTCTATAATTATTTGCATCACATGGATCCCCAGATTTTAGTAACGGTGTGACATAAGCCTGCTGCCACAGAGTTGGCGCTGTATCTGTGCGCATGGATAGGAGATAGTGGGATCAGTGCAGATCATAATGAGAAGAGCTGGAGAAGATTTGAGAAATGAATCACTGGCTGCGTTTAGCACAACTTTAGTTTGAATCTGATTGAGTTCATGTACTGTAGTGTTTACATGTGATCAGGTGATGTGTGTGTGTGTGTGTGTGTGTGTGTCTCAGGCAGCTGTTACCCGTGCCCTGAGATGGTGGAGGTCCGGTGTGCCTGCAGCTCTACGGTGATCTCTGTGCCGTGTGGACGAGAGAGAAGCACGAAACCGCCTCGCTGTAGAGAGCTGTGCAGGTACACACACACACACACACACACACACACACACACACGCACACACACACACACGCACACACACACACACACGCTCACACACAGGCTCACTCACTCACACACAGGCTCACTCACTCACACACACACACACACACGCACATGCACACACACACACACACAATACAGGACAACAGAGACTCCAGAATAACAATATTCATGATTCTGAAGATTATGAATAATGCCAAGACATTTGGCATTATTAGGATACACAAATATTCCCCCATTGCATTATTATACATTATATTCAACATCATATATAGTAGTTTAATGCAGTACTGACACTAAAACTGTCACAGTCATTATGTTTGGGTGAAGTGTCCACCATACGTGTGCATGTGAGACAGGAAGCCTGCGCTGTGCCATCACCCGCGCCTGCAGGAGCACCGCTGCCACGCCGGCCCGTGTCCTCCCTGTGCGCTGGCCTGCCGCCGCCCGCTGCCCGGCTGTGCCCACCTGTGCCCGACCCCGTGCCACGACCAGGTGCTGGTCAAAGCTGCGGACCGGGTACGAGCTTCAGATAATACACACACACACACACACACACACACACACACACACACACACACACTTGAAGGGGTTTACTCTGAGATCACACACACACACACACACACACACACACACACACACACACACACACACACACACTCACTTGAAGGGGTTTACTCTGAGATCACACACACACACCTGAAGGGGTTTACACATATCCCCATCAAAATGTGTGTTCTGCGCATGTTCTATTCGCAAGGAATCTTGGTCTTTTGAGTAGAGACGGCGCGTGCAGTATAGCGGAAGTAAACAAGTCGAGGTTAACATGGCGAGACGCAGCACCGCACTTCTGGAGCGAGGAGGAGACCAATTTCTTTATATGTGTGGCACAGCTCCAGCTACAGTTCCCATCTCTTGCTCAATTTCTCTCCTTCTATTAATACAGACCATGAGGCACAGTAGTGTCAGTGCTGCTGGTGGATCAGTACCAGCGCCAAAGCGCAAACAAAGACTATCGCTCTCTGCCCCAAACTATTCATTATCCGCGCGCTGCTGCTGTTGTCTTTGGATACAGGAAGAAGAATCGGAAATGACGCATATTGGGCCCTATCTTGCACCCAGCGCAATTGACTTTGAACACCGACGCATGTATCATTCCTATTTTGCACCCGCGCACAGCGGACTCTTCCCTCCACAGACGCACGTCGGTAAATTAGGGAATGAACTTGCGCTCGCGGGGGCGGTTCAGCGTAAAGAGGAGTGTGTTCCGGCGCAAAACTCCCCTGGTGCTATTTTCCAGTTTTAGAAAGCAATTGCGCCACAGACCAGGGAAAAAACAGTCTAAAGACAGCGGCGCGTTGCGCGTTAGTGATGTGGTATTTTAAGGGCGCGTGCTTGGCCATAATGTAGCGTGTTAACGCGCATCCACTTTGATTCTCTAATATAAACAGACGCAGCAGTTTTCATTTTTGCAAATCATACATTATTACAAGGAAAAATATTAACACACGAGGGAAATCATTGTTGTGTCCGTGAAGATGTGAAAAAGATCTATCAAGATTTAAAAAAAAAAAATCTAGATTAGGCTACACATTTACTACCCAAAATATACGCCTGTTTAACCGAAGCTAATTTGGGTGGGTTTCTCCCATCATCCCCAATGTCACTTCTCTGTGTTTTACGGCCCTGACGAGAACGTCGGCCTCCTCGGCTGTGAACCGCTCCTGGCGTGCGCTGGCAAACCCACCGTTATAATAGCAATCCACCGTTATAATAGCGATCCGCCGTTATAATAGCGATCCGCCGTTATAATAGCGATCCGCCGTTATAATAGCAATCCGCCGTTATAATAGCGATCCGCCGTTATAATAGCGATCCGCCGTTATAATAGCAATCCGCCGTTATAATAGCGATCCGCCGTTATAATAGCGATCCGCCGTTATAATAGCGATCCGCCGTTATAATAGCGATCCGCCGTTATAATAGCGATCCGCCGTTATAATAGCGATCCGCCGTTATAATAGCGATCCGCCGTTATAATAGCAATCCGCCGTTATAATAGCGATCCGCCGTTATAATAGCAATCCGCCGTTATAATAGCGATCCGCCGTTATAATAGCGATCCGCCGTTATAATAGCGATCCGCCGTTATAATAGCGATCCGCCGTTATAATAGCGATCCGCCGTTATAATAGCGATCCGCCGTTATAATAGCAATCCGCCGTTATAATAGCAATCCGCCGTTATAATAGCGATCCGCCGTTATAATAGCGATCCGCCGTTATAATAGCGATCCGCCGTTATAATAGCGATCCGCCGTTATAATAGCGATCCGCCGTTATAATAGCGATCCGCCGTTATAATAGCGATCCGCCGTTATAATAGCGATCCGCCGTTATAATAGCGATCCGCCGTTATAATAGCAATCCGCCGTTATAATAGCGATCCGCCGTTATAATAGCGATCCGCCGTTATAATAGCAATCCGCCGTTAGCGATCCGCCGTTATAATAGCGATCCGCCGTTAGCGATCCGCCGTTATAATAGCAATCCGTCGTGGAACAAGCGCGCCGGCTCTTAAAGGGAATGCGAGAGGACGCTCTGATTGGTTTAGTTCACGTTACGCCCAAACCACACCTATGAGTAATGAAGCGACTTCAGACACACACATTTTAGATTCGCGCCGGCGCAAGAGTCGTTTATCCCGCTGGGAAAATAGCAACAGCGCCGGGATCCGCCCACAGAGTTACTTGCGCTTTGCGCTTTGACACTTGCGTTTCAGAGCGTTACAATAGGGCCCATTGCGTCTTAATGTTGTCCGTACGTCCAGACCCTAACCGTGCGTCGCCGTTTACATCGGGATATTGGCGACTGATTACACATTCCATGTATACAGGAGTTACTCTCTCTGCTCACGCATGTAAACGGGTTATCCCTAATGTTTCAGAAACCCGAATAGTGACAGCTTGTAAATGTAGTCTCTGAAATCACACACAGTGTAACCCATTTGGAGAGAGCTACCTCAGTGTGTGTGTGTGTGTGTGTGTGTGTGTAACCCATTTGGAGAGAGCTACCTCAGTGTGTGTGTGTGTGTGTGTGTGTGTGTGTGTGTGTGTGTGTAACCCATTTGGAGAGAGCTACCTCAGTGTGTGTGTGTGTGTGTGTGTGTGTGTGTAACCCATTTGGAGAGAGCTACCTCAGTGTGTGTGTGTGTGTGTGTGTGTGTAACCCATTTGGAGAGAGCTACCTCAGTGTGTGTGTGTGTGTGTGTGTGTGTGTAACCCATTTGGAGAGAGCTACCTCAGTGTGTGTGTGTGTGTGTGTGTGTGTGTGTAACCCATTTGGAGAGAGCTACCTCAGTGTGTGTGTGTGTGTGTGTGTGTGTGTGTAACCCATTTGGAGAGAGCTTACCTCAGTGTGTGTGTGTGTGTGTGTGTGTGTGTGTAACCCATTTGGAGAGAGCTACCTCAGTGTGTGTGTGTGTGTGTGTGTGTGTGTAACCCATTTGGAGAGAGCTACCTCAGTGTGTGTGTGTGTGTGTGTGTAACCCATTTGGAGAGAGCTACCTCAGTGTGTGTGTGTGTGTGTGTGTGTGTAACCCATTTGGAGAGAGCTACCTCAGTGTGTGTGTGTGTGTGTGTGTGTGTGTGTGTAACCCATTTGGAGAGAGCTACCTCAGCGTGTGTGTGTGAGTGTGTGTGTGTGTGTGTGTGAGTGTGTGTATGAGTGTGTGTGTGTGTGAGTGTAACCCCTTTGGAGAGAGCTACCTCAGCGTAATCAGGTCTAACTGGAGATTCTAACGAGAGGAACAGAGATAAGGTGGTACAAAAAACTAATTTGCTTTGTATATTAATAAGTACCAGTGCATTTTCCTTCCAACAGCAAGAGAAGAGCAGCTCTATTATATATCATATATCACATCACAATGAGGAGTAGAAAACTTACAATCCGTGTTTCAAATAAAGAAAAACACGCTGGCAGGGAAAGAGTTAAAGGATTTTGTCTACTTTCTAGAATGGCCGAATCTCACGTCTCTGTGTGTGTGTGTGTGTGTGTGTGTGTGTGTGTGTGTGTGTGTGTGTGTGTGTGTGTGTGTGTGTGTGTGTGTTTTAGGCTCTGCTGGCGGGTCCGTGGGAGAAGCCCTCGACTCCTGCGTTTGTGCAAAAGGCTCTTCCGTGTCCGCCCTGCCTGGTGCCCATCCCGACGTGAGGAACACACACGCACGCGCACACACACACACACACACACACACACTCTCTCTCACGCACACACACACGCTCACTGCAGGCTTCACTGCTGTGTGTGTTGTAGGGATTTGAGCACATATGGCTAACACACTCTGGTCCATCTTAGCCAAGAGTGTGTGTATTTTTGTGTGTAATTCAAACATTCTTTAAAACAGTGATTTACAGTAATTATGTGTGTGTGTGTGTTTGAGTGTGCCTTTTAAGTTAGTCCAACTACAATAGATGATGTCATTGTGTGTCCTGCTGCTGGATCGGGAGTGTAACTGAAAACATCGTGTGTTCTGTTTTTTTCTCTACAGAGCCTGTCTGGGAAAACATGAGGTAAACACACACACACGCACGCACACACACGCACACAAACACACACACAGACATACAAAAACACACACACACACACACACATACAACGCACACACAACGCACACAATCCCACACTCACACAACTCTCACATACTCACACACACACACACGCACACACACACACACACACACACATACAACGCACACACAACGCACACAATCCCACACTCACACAACTCTCACATACTCACACACACAGACACACACACACACACACACACACACACACAACGCACACACAACGCACACAATCCCACACTCACACAACTCTCACATACTCACACACACAGACACACACACACACACACACACACACATACAACGCACACACAACGCACACAATCCCACACTCACACAACTCTCACATACTCACACACACAGATACACACGCACACACACACTCACATACAACACATACAAAAACACACAGACACACACACACTCACATGCAACACATACAAACACACACACACACGCATACAAAAACACACACACACGCATACAAAAACACACAAGCGCACATACAATCACTCACTCACACACACACGCACACACACACACACATTAAATGACTTGTATCATGACGCAAGACTTTGATCATTTGGTTACGAATGATTAACATCTGCAGGAGAATCATGTTTTGCATCGTGTGTGTGTGTGTTTTTTTTTGTGTGTGCGTGCGTGTGTGTGTGTGCGTGTGTGTGTGTTGCAGGTGAGTCCGGTCCCGTGCCACGCTCGAGGGCCGTTCTCCTGTGGTCGGCCATGTGGGCGGAGTCTAGCGTGCGGGAACCACACCTGCAGTTTAAAGTGCCATCATGTGACCTCAGAGTCGGATAACGCTAAGGTAGGTCACATGATAAAGCTAAGCTAGGTCACATGGTAAAGCTAAGCTATGTCACATGACTGACCCTGATGCCACGGGCTCTGTCATCAGGATGAGCTGGTTTCATCGCGTGTGTGTGTGTGTGTGTGTGTAGGCCGGTCCGGAGTGTGTGCAGTGTGAAGAGGGGTGTTCTAAGCCCCGCCCCTCGGGCTGCCCCCACCCCTGTGCCCTGCCTTGTCACCATGGCAACTGCCCGCCCTGTGTGCTGATGGTGCGCCAGCGCTGCCACTGCAAGATCTCTAAGCTGTACATCGAGTGTGTGTGAGTGACACGCCTCAGTTATGACGATACACACACACACGTGTCTGTCAGCGGTAATTACTTCTCAATCATATTGCTTTTTTAATGTGTGCAGTGATGAGTGTGTGAATGTTTTGTAGGAAGTTCACGACTGTTGATAAACAGAGCAAACAGCTGCTGACCTCCTGCCGGAACCAGTGTCCCAAACAGGTGTGTGTGTGTGTGTGAGTGTGTGAGTGTGTGTGTTAGGGCTGCAACAACGAATCGATAAAATCGATAAAAATCGATTATCAAAATAGTTGGCAACAAATTTCATTATCGATTCGTTATGTCGCGTGACGCGGAGATGTTTAAAAAATAAAAAAAAATATTAGTTGAGCGCAGAGCTATGAGGTGCCGGACTGGACAAAAGCGAAGCAAACTCCGCGAGCGACACGTTGTGTTTGCGCGCGAGTGTGTCTGCACGCGCAAGAGAGACCCAGTGTGTCTGAGAGCGCGTGATATAGAGTGTGTTTGCGTGCGAGTGTGTCTGCGCGCGAGAGAGGCCGAGTGTGTCTGAGAGCGCGTGATATAGAGTGTGTCTGAGAGCGCACGCTATAGAGTGTGTTTGCGTGCGAGTGTGTCTGTGCGCGATAGAGGCCGAGTGTGTCTGCGCGCGAGAGAGGCCGAGTGTGTCTGAGAGCGCGTGATATAGAGTGTGTCTGAGAGCGCACGCTATAGAGTGTGTTTGCGTGCGAGTGTGTCTGCGCGCGAGAGAGGCCGAGTGTGTCTGAGAGCGCGTGATATAGAGTGTGTCTGAGAGCGCACGCTATAGAGTGTGTTTGCGTGCGAGTGTGTCTGTGCGCGATAGAGGCCGAGTGTGTCTGCGCGCGAGAGAGGCCGAGTGTGTCTGAGAGCGCGTGATATAGAGTGTGTCTGAGAGCGCGCGATATAGAGTGTGTTTGCGCGCGAGTGTGTCTGCGCGCGAGAGAGGCCGAGTGTGTCTGAGAGCGCGTGATATAGAGTGTGTCTGAGAGCGCGTGATATAGAGTGTGTCTGCGCGCGATAGAGGCCGAGTGTGTCTGAGAGCGTGTGATATAGAGTGTGTCTGCGCGCGAGTGTGTCTGCGCGCGATAGAGGCCGAGTGTGTCTGAGAGCGCGCGATATAGAGTGTGTTTGCGTGCGAGTGTGTCTGAGAGCGCACGCTATAGAGTGTGTTTGCGTGCGAGTGTGTCTGCGCGCGAGAGAGGCCGAGTGTGTCTGAGAGCGCGTGATATAGAGTGTGTCTGAGAGCGCACGCTATAGAGTGTGTTTGCGTGCGAGTGTGTCTGCGCGCGAGAGAGGCCGAGTGTGTCTGAGAGCGCGTGATATAGAGTGTGTCTGAGAGCGCACGCTATAGAGTGTGTTTGCGTGCGAGTGTGTCTGTGCGCGATAGAGGCCGAGTGTGTCTGCGCGCGAGAGAGGCCGAGTGTGTCTGAGAGCGCGTGATATAGAGTGTGTCTGAGAGCGCGTGATATAGAGTGTGTCTGCGCGCGATAGAGGCCGAGTGTGTCTGAGAGCGTGTGATATAGAGTGTGTCTGCGCGCGAGTGTGTCTGCGCGCGATAGAGGCCGAGTGTGTCTGAGAGCGCGCGATATAGAGTGTGTCTGCACCAGGGTTATAATCGTTAACGAAAACGAACGAAAAAACGAAAACTAGATGGGAAAAAACATTGTCGTTAACTGAAATAAAAATAAAAACGAGGCAAAACAAAAAAACGATAACTAAATAAAACTGTAATGTGTGGTTGACAAAACTAACTAAAATAAAATAAAATTATAGAGTAAATGTCCTTAGTTTTCGTCTTTGTCAATGTCTTCCTTCGACGCTATTCTAAAACAGCACGCAGAGAATTCGCTCAGCTGTGTTTCCTTTCCCTGCTCTCCCTCCGTCTCTCTGTCACTCGCATGCATGCGCGCGACACACACACACACACACAGTCACACACCCCTCCCCTCCTCTCAAGTCTCCAGAGAACGTCTCCATGTGAACGCGTTCGACGCGACGTTAAGGCAAGTTCGCAAAAGGTTGGTATCTCATGAACACCTTTACACAATCACTTACACAATCACACACATAAAAAGTGGTTTACAAATATTTTATATTCTCTGAATATAATGTTCATATGAGAAGCAATTGGGCCTTCTTTAAAAAGTTAACTAGTCGCAAGTTTGAGGTAACTTAAAATGCACTTGTGTTGTCGTTGTCAAAACACTAACATTATAAGCTGCAGGGCTGGAATGGTAATCTGGCATTCCGGGCAAATGCCCGATGGACCGACGTACCTTTTGATTCGATACATCTCGGGATTTAATACTTTATTTCTTTTCTTTTTCAACGGCCTTCTGATCTACATTGGCAGCCCATTTGTCCCATCGTTTTTAAGTTTATATTTTGTTTTATTACATGGCTTGGTTGAATTCCAATGTAGAATGCGGTCTGTTATTTCTTGATAACAGACCGCTGCGGAGTATATGACCGTTGCCATGAAAAACAGAGCGTTGCTATATGGACTCACAGAATTCTAACCGTAGACGGAGCGCACTATTTTCTTTGGCGGAAGCTTAGCGGAAGCAATACAATCGTAAACTATCAATAAACTCCTTTTTAAATCAATATTTTGTTTCAAAGTAGTGATTTATTTGATAGGTAGCCATGTAATAAGCGGGATAATGTATAGCGAGTCGGTAGTTATTGGGAATACAACCCCTTCAGGCTGCTGAAGATCCCTCCGCTTCGCGTCGGGCAGCCTGTCAGAGACAAAGACTAAAACTAATACTAAAACTAATTAAAACTAAACTAAAACTAAGCATTTTCAAAAAATAAAAACTAAACTAAACTAGCAAACCCACGTTAGAAACTAATTAAAACTAAACTGAATTTGAAAACACAAAGTTAAAACGAAATAAAAATAAAAACTAATGAATAATGCAAAACTATAATAACCCTGGTCTGCACGCGCAAGAGAGACCCAGTGTGTCTGAGAGCGCGCGCTATAGAGTGTGTTTGCGCGCGAGTGTGTCTGCGCGCGAGAGAGGCCGAGTGTGTCTGAGAGCGCGTGATATAGAGTGTGTTTGCGTGCGAGTGTGTCTGCGCGCGATAGAGGCCGAGTGTGTCTGAGAGCGCGCGATATAGAGTGTGTCTGCACGCGCAAGAGAGACCCAGTGTGTCTGAGAGCGCGCGCTATAGAGTGTGTTTGCGCGCGAGTGTGTCTGCGCGCGAGAGAGGCCGAGTGTGTCTGAGAGCGCGCGATATAGAGTGTGTTTGCGCGCGAGTGTGTCTGCACGCGCAAGAGAGACCCAGTGTGTCTGAGAGCGTGTGATATAGAGCGTGTCTGCGCGCGAGTGTGTCTGCGCGCGATAGAGGCCGAGTGTGTCTGAGAGCGTGTGATATAGAGTGTGTCTGCGCGCGAGTGTGTCTGCGCGCGATAGAGGCCGAGTGTGTCTGAGAGCGCGCGATATAGAGTGTGTCTGCGCGCGAGTGTGTCTGCGCGCGATAGAGGCCGAGTGTGTCTGAGAGCGCGCGATATAGAGTGTGTTTGCGCGCGAGTGTGTCTGCGCGCGATAGAGGCCGAGTGTGTCTGAGAGCGCGCGATATAGAGTGTGTCTGCGCGCGAGTGTGTCTGCGCGCGATAGAGGCCGAGTGTGTCTGAGAGCGTGTGATATAGAGTGTGTCTGCGCGCGAGTGTGTCTGCGCGCGATAGAGGCCGAGTGTGTCTGAGAGCGCGCGATATAGAGTGTGTCTGCGCGCGAGTGTGTCTGCGCGCGATAGAGGCCGAGTGTGTCCGAGAGCGCGCGATATAGAGTGTGTTTGCGCGCGAGTGTGTCTGCGCGCGATAGAGGCCGAGTGTGTCTGAGAGCGCGCGATATAGAGTGTGTCTGCGCGCGAGAGAGACCGAGTGTGTCCGAGAGCGCGCGATATAGAGTGTGTTTGCGCGCGAGTGTGTCTGCGCGCGATAGAGGCCGAGTGTGTCTGAGAGCGCGCGATATAGAGTGTGTCTGCGCGCGAGAGAGACCGAGTGTGTCCGAGAGCGCGCGATATAGAGTGTGTTTGCGCGCGAGAGAGGCCGAGTGTGTCCGAGAGCGCGCGATATAGAGTGTGTTTGCGCGCGAGAGAGACAGAGTGTGTCCGAGAGCGAGCGATATAGAGTGTGTCTGCGCGCGAGAGAGACCGAATGTGTCCGAGAGCGCGCGATATAGAGTGTGTTTGCGCGCGAGAGAGACCGAGTGTGTCCGAGAGCGCGCGATATAGTGTGTCTGAGAGCGCGCGATATAGTGTGTTTGCGCGCGAGAGAGACCGAGTGTGTCCGAGAGCGCGCGATATAGAGTGTGTTTGCGCGCGAGAGAGACCGAGTGTGTCCGAGAGCGCGCGATATAGAGTGTGTTTGCGCGCGAAAGAGACCGAGTGTGTCCGAGAGCGCGCGATATAGAGTGTGTTTGCGCGCGAGAGAGACCGAGTGTGTCCGAGAGCGCGCGATATAGTGTGTTTGCGCGCGAGAGAGACCGAGTGTGTCCGAGAGCGCGCGATATAGAGTGTGTCTGCGCGCGAGAGAGACCGAGTGTGTCCGAGAGCGCGCGATATAGAGTGTGTTTGCGCGCGAGAGAGACCGAGTGTGTCCGAGAGCGCGCGATATAGAGTGTGTCTGCGCGCGATAGAGGCCGAGTGTGTCTGAGAGCGCGCGATATAGTGTGTTTGCGCGCGAGAAAGACCGAGTGTGTCCGAGAGCGCGCGATATAGTGTGTCTGAGAGCGCGCGATATAGAGTGTGTTTGCGCGCGCGAGAGAGACCGAGTGTGTCCGAGAGCGCGCGATATAGAGTGTGTTTGCGCGCGAGAGAGACCGAGTGTGTCCGAGAGCGCGCGATATAGAGTGTGTCTGCGCGCGAGTGTGTCTGCACGCACAAGAGAGACCCAGTGTGTCTGAGAGCGTGTGATATAGAGCGTGTCTGCGCGCGAGTGTGTCTGCGCGCGATAGAGGCCGAGTGTGTCTGAGAGCGTGTGATATAGAGTGTGTCTGCGCGCGAGTGTGTCTGCGCGCGATAGAGGCCGAGTGTGTCTGAGAGCGCGCGATATAGAGTGTGTCTGCGCGCGAGTGTGTCTGCGCGCGATAGAGGCCGAGTGTGTCTGAGAGCGCGCGATATAGAGTGTGTTTGCGCGCGAGTGTGTCTGCGCGCGATAGAGGCCGAGTGTGTCTGAGAGCGCGCGATATAGAGTGTGTCTGCGCGCGAGAGAGACCGAGTGTGTCCGAGAGCGCGCGATATAGAGTGTGTTTGCGCGCGAGAGAGGCCGAGTGTGTCCGAGAGCGCGCGATATAGAGTGTGTTTGCGCGCGAGAGAGACAGAGTGTGTCCGAGAGCGAGCGATATAGAGTGTGTCTGCGCGCGAGAGAGACCGAGTGTGTCCGAGAGCGCGCGATATAGAGTGTGTTTGCGCGCGAGAGAGACCGAGTGTGTCCGAGAGCGCGCGATATAGTGTGTTTGCGCGCGAGAGAGACCGAGTGTGTCCGAGAGCGCGCGATATAGAGTGTGTCTGCGCGCGATAGAGGCCGAGTGTGTCTGAGAGCGCGCGATATAGTGTGTCTGAGAGCGCGCGATATAGTGTGTTTGCGCGCGAGAGAGACCGAGTGTGTCCGAGAGCGCGCGATATAGAGTGTGTTTGCGCGCGAGAGAGACCGAGTGTGTCCGAGAGCGCGCGATATAGAGTGTGTTTGCGCGCGAGAGAGACCGAGTGTGTCCGAGAGCGCGCGATATAGAGTGTGTTTGCGCGCGAGAGAGACCGAGTGTGTCCGAGAGCGCGCGATATAGTGTGTTTGCGCGCGAGAGAGACCGAGTGTGTCCGAGAGCGCGCGATATAGAGTGTGTCTGCGCGCGAGAGAGACCGAGTGTGTCCGAGAGCGCGCGATATAGAGTGTGTTTGCGCGCGAGAGAGACCGAGTGTGTCCGAGAGCGCGCGATATAGAGTGTGTCTGCGCGCGATAGAGGCCGAGTGTGTCTGAGAGCGCGCGATATAGTGTGTTTGCGCGCGAGAAAGACCGAGTGTGTCCGAGAGCGCGCGATATAGTGTGTCTGAGAGCGCGCGATATAGAGTGTGTTTGCGCGCGCGAGAGAGACCGAGTGTGTCCGAGAGCGCGCGATATAGAGTGTGTCTGCGCGCGATAGAGACCGAGTGTGTCCGAGAGCGCGCGATATAGAGTGTGTCTGCGCGCGATAGAGACCGAGTGTGTCCGAGAGCGCGCGATATAGAGTGTGTTTGCGCGCGAGAGAGACCGAGTGTGTCCGAGAGCGCGCGATATAGAGTGTGTCTGCGCGCGAGAGAGGCCGAGTGTGTCTGAGAGCGCGCGATATAGAGTGTGTTTGCGCGCGAGAGAGACCGAGTGTGTCCGAGAGCGCGCGATATAGAGTGTGTCTGCGCGCGATAGAGACCGAGTGTGTCCGAGAGCGCGCGATATAGAGTGTGTCTGTGCGCGATAGAGGCCGAGTGTGTCTGAGAGCGCACGATATAGAGTGTGTTTGCGCGCGAGAGAGACCGAGTGTGTCCGAGAGCGCGCGATATAGTGTGTCTGAGAGCGCGCGATATAGAGTGTGTTTGCGCGCGAGAGAGGCCGAGTGTGTCCGAGAGCGCGCGATATAGAGTGTGTCTGCGCGCGATAGAGACCGAGTGTGTCCGAGAGCGCGCGATATAGAGTGTGTTTGCACGCGAGTGTGTCTGTGCGCGATAGAGGCCGAGTGTGTCTGAGAGCGCGCGATATAGAGTGTGTTTGCGCGCGAGAGAGGCCGAGTGTGTCTGAGAGCGCGCGATATAGAGTGTGTTTGCGCGCGAGTGTGTCTGTGCGCGATAGAGGCCGAGTGTGTCTGAGAGCGCGCGATATAGAGTGTGTTTGCGCGCGAGAGAGGCCGAGTGTGTCTGAGAGCGCGCGATATAGAGTGTGTTTGCGCGCGAGTGTGTCTGTGCGCGATAGAGGCCGAGTGTGTCTGAGAGCGCGCGATATAGTGTGTTTGCGCGCGAGAGAGGCCGAGTGTGTCTGAGAGCGCGCGATATAGAGTGTGTTTGCGCGCGAGTGTGTCTGCGCGCGAGAGAGGCCGAGACCGAGTGTGTCCGAGAGCGCGCGATATAGAGTGTGTTTGCGCGCGAGAGAGACCGAGTGTGTCTGAGAGCGCGCGATATAGAGTGTGTTTGCGCGCGAGTGTGTCTGTGCGCGATAGAGGCAGAGTGTGTCTGCGCGCGAGAGAGGCCGAGTGTGTCTGAGAGCGCGCGATATAGAGTGTGTTTGCGCGCGAGAGAGACCGAGTGTGTCTGAGAGCGCGCGATATAGAGTGTGTTTGCGCGCGAGTGTGTCTGTGCGCGATAGTGGCCGAGTGTGTCTGAGAGCGCGCGATATAGAGTGTGTCTGCGCGCGAGTGTGTCTGCGCGCGATAGAGGCTGAGTGTGTCTGAGAGCGCGCGATATAGAGTGTGTTTGCGCGCGAGTCTATTTGCGCGCAAGAGAGACCGAGTGTGTCCGAGCAGCACTGAATTTTTCATTCTTTACTCGAAGTCTAAATGACTCAGAGAAACTTCACTATATGCTCGGAAAGGATGAGCTGCAAAATACACACCATACGAGGTGGTCAATCCATTGTATTTTTTTGTGAGTGTGTGCGTCTGTGAGTGTGTGCGTCTGTGAGTGTGTGCGTCTGTGAGTGTGTGCGTCTGTGAGTGTGTGCGTCTGTGAGTGTGTGCGTCTGTGAGTGTGTGCGTCTGTGAGTGTGTGCGTCTGTGAGTGTGTGCGTCTGTGAGTGTGTGCGTCTGTGAGTGTGTGCGTCTGTGAGTGTGCGCGTCTGTGAGTGTGTGCGCCTGTGAGTGTGTGCGTCTGCGAGTGTGTGCGCCTGTTAGTGTGCGCGTCTGTGAGTGTGCGCGTCTGTGAGTGTGTGCGCCTGTGAGTGTGTGCGTCTGTGAGTGTGTGCGTCTGTGAGTGTGCGCGTCTGTGAGTGTGTGCGTCTGCGAGTGTGTGCGCCTGTTAGTGTGTGCGTCTGTGAGTGTGTGCGCCTGTGAGTGTGTGCGTCTGTGAGTGTGTGCGTCTGTGAGTGTGTGCGTCTGTGAGTGTGTGCGTCTGTGAGTGTGT
Source organism: Phoxinus phoxinus (assembly GCF_949152265.1). Classification (NCBI taxonomy): domain Eukaryota; kingdom Metazoa; phylum Chordata; class Actinopteri; order Cypriniformes; family Leuciscidae; genus Phoxinus; species Phoxinus phoxinus. The sequence continues at coordinate 343,639 of NC_136893.1, forward strand.
GCGTCTGTGAGTGTGTGCGTCTGTGAGTGTGTGCGTCTGTGAGTGTGTGCGTCTGTGAGTGTGCGCGTCTGTGAGTGTGCGCGTCTGCGAGTGTGTGCGCCTGTGAGTGTGTGCGTCTGTGAGTGTGTGCGTCTGTGAGTGTGTGCGTCTGTGAGTGTGCGCGTCTGTGAGTGTGTGCGTCTGTGAGTGTGTGCGTCTGTGAGTGTGTGCGTCTGTGAGTGTGTGCGTCTGTGAGTGTGCGAGTGTGTGCGTCTGTGAGTGTGTGCGTCTGTGAGTGTGTGCGTCTGTGAGTGTGTGCGTCTGTGAGTGTGTGCGTCTGTGAGTGTGTGCGTCTGTGAGTGTGTGCGTCTTGTGAGTGTGTGCGTCTGTGAGTGTGCGCGTCTGTGAGTGTGTGCGTCTGCGAGTGTGTGCGCCTGTGAGTGTGTGCGTCTGTGAGTGTGCGCGTCTGTGAGTGTGCGCGTCTGTGAGTGTGTGCGTCTGCGAGTGTGTGCGCCTGTGAGTGTGTGCGTCTGTGAGTGTGTGCGTCTGTGAGTGTGTGCGTCTGTGAGTGTGTGCGCCTGTGAGTGTGTGCGTCTGCGAGTGTGTGCGCCTGTGAGTGTGTGCGTCTGAGTGTGCGCGTCTGTGAGTGTGAGCGTCTGTGAGTGTGTGCGTCTGTGAGTGTGCGCGTCTGTGAGTGTGTGCGTCTGTGAGTGTGCGCGTCTGTGAGTGTGTGCGTCTGCGAGTGTGTGCGCCTGTGAGTGTGTGCGTCTGTGAGTGTGTGCGTCTGTGAGTGTGTGCGTCTGTGAGTGTGTGCGTCTGTGAGTGTGTGCGCCTGTGAGTGTGTGCGTCTGTGAGTGTGTGCGTCTGTGAGTGTGTGCGTCTGTGAGTGTGTGCGTCTGTGAGTGTGTGCGTCTGCGAGTGTGAGCGTCTGTGAGTGTGTGCGTCTGTGAGTGTGTGCGTCTGTGAGTGTGTGCGTCTGTGAGTGTGTGCGTCTGTGAGTGTGAGCGTCTGTGAGTGTGTGCGTCTGTGAGTGTGCGCGTCTGTGAGTGTGCGCGTCTGTGAGTGTGCGCGTCTGTGAGTGTGCGCGTCTGTGAGTGTGTGCTTCTGTGAGTGTGTGCGTCTGTGAGTGTGTGCGTCTGTGAGTGTGTGCGTCTGTGAGTGTGTGCGCCTGTGAGTGTGTGCGTCTGTGAGTGTGTGCGTCTGTGAGTGTGTGCGTCTGTGAGTGTGTGCGCCTGTGAGTGTGTGCGTCTGCGAGTGTGTGCGCCTGTGAGTGTGTGCGTCTGAGTGTGCGCGTCTGTGAGTGTGCGCGTCTGTGAGTGTGCGCGTCTGTGAGTGTGCGCGTCTGTGAGTGTGTGCGTCTGTGAGTGTGCGCGTCTGTGAGTG
>NC_136893.1:350000-360000 GCF_949152265.1 Phoxinus phoxinus
CACAGGAACTGTTGTCATGGAGAAAGGCCATAAAATCCACTGCTGGGTCATTGATTCTTTTGGCTCGAACAAAGAGTGTGTGAAACTTTAAAACAGCACATAAAACACACACACGCACACACACACACTTTTCCAGCGCAGTTGAGGGTTAATGGACACAGATTCCATTTCTCACACACACACATCAGCTCAGTGGGAAACTTGGAGAAACAGTTACTGAACAATTTGTGTGTGTGTGTGTGTGTGTGTGTGTGTGTGTGTGTGTGTGTGTGTGTGTTTCAGGCTTGTGCAGCAGAGGAAAGAGCCGCGCTGGAAGGAGAAATGAGAAAACAGCAGGTGAGACGAGAACCTGATGAACATCATTACATAGCAAATCATCACAATTAAATATTAAATTTGATAAAAACATTTTCAAAAAGGATCTGAAGAGCTGCTTATGAATCAGCTGACGTTTAGCTTTACATGTCCTCATATCATAACGTGTGTGTGTGTGTGTTTCAGGCTGAACTGGAGGCATTTGAGAAACGACAAAAAGGACGAAGGAAGAAGAGCAGGAAAGTCTCAGAGGCGGAGACTGAGGAAGGGGCGTGGCACCGATATAGGCTCCGCCTCCTCGTGCCCATCTGTGGCTTCCTATTGGCTGTAGCAGCCTTCTATCTGCTGCAACTGACCAATGAGGCGCCGGATGGAGAGAACGGACAGTAAACGAGTACATTGTGGTTTACGACGTGCAAACGCTTCCGGAAGTTATGCAATCTAAAACTTTTTTTTTTTTTTACCCATTTAGGACATTTGTGTAGATAATTATAATACTAGCTATATACATGTCTACATTTGATTTAGTCTTCATTTCAATATTTGACATTGAAAATTATGTGCCTCACTTTTATTAAAACTGTGAAGTTAAAGCGCCATGATTTTTTCATTATTAAAGTCCCGCTGTGGTGATAATCCAGCTGTTAATGTAGTTTATGTGTGTATGTGGTGTTATTAATCTGCTTTAACACACACATGTGTAAGTTCATAAGTGGACAGCATTGCTGAGTATCTTCTGCTTAAAACTGCAGTGAACCAAAGACAGTCCCAAACACACGGTTTGAAATCACTGGTGTTTCTGACGTCACACACTACCTTGACCAATCAGATCAGATCAACGTGTGATCGTCACCCAGTGGATCTCTGAGTGAGTGAGTGAGTGGAGGCGGGGCTCATCTGCATATTCATAGAACTGCTCATACTAATCGAGGCAAGGGTGTCGAGTTACATTCAAGATATTTTAAGGCATGAAAAAGGGAAAAAACTTAAATGTGTAATTTTGGTGATCAGAGATGAGTTTTCAGGGATGAAGTTATTGACCACAGGAAGACTTCAAGAGAAAAGGTTCCTCGTGACACTGGGCGGATGAAACCTTCTAAAGTTCAGAATAAAGACGTGTGCTTTTTGAAATCACACTCACTGCTCAGACTTATTTAAATGGAACTGGAAAACGAGTAAAGTGTGGTATCATAACAGTTGTTTGTATAGTAGTATTGCGACGACCCGCTGAGTTACAGCGGCTCCATTCCTCACGTCACCCGTTCATGAAGCGGACGCTTTGTCTCTCACGAGGACGTCCGTGATATCAAGAGAGCCTTCCATCTCAGTTCTGCTTTAAAGAACAACATAAAGGACAAGTGCAGTTAGACAGTTTCTCATTAATTCTCTGTTTGAATGCATGACTCCTATAAATGCAAATATCCATCTTAATACCCCATCTGTATTGTTTACGTTCTTCATAGCTGGACTGAATCCCACACACACACACACACACACACACACACCTCTACTTTCTCGACTGATGACCTTGTCCCCTAAACTAACGCTGGGATGGGAGAATATCGCAGTAGTTCTCTATAAATCTCCCTGCGTTCTTGTTTCTGGTCCTTGAACTCTTCTCTAGTTCCTCCTCACCCGTCAGCAGCTGCAGTCCGTCTGCCTCCCAGGCCCGTTTAACATCACATGACCTCTACGAGCCCTCAACCCCGCTGGTCACGGTGCCTCGGGTCGTGGTGCTCTCAGCTCTCCTCTTCTGTCAGACCTCAGCTCGGCTTTCGACCCGTGAGTCGTCATCAGATGTTACTGGTGCAGGCTTGGACTGGTTCTCCACTTATTGGACAGGGAGGCAAAAAAGAAGCACAAATCCATCAGTTCTGGTGTACCTCAGGGTTCTGTCTTGGGCCCTCTTCTTTTCACAATTGGACAAATTATGACAAACGCTATGGATTCACTGTTATGTTGATGACATACAGGATTAGTGTTTAGCACTCCTCCCAGCTCAGTTTGTCTTCAGCCTACAATATCAACTCGAGTTGCAGAACTCACGCGTCGACTGATCGCACTGAGGTAACACCGCCGACCTCGATCGCACTGAGGTAACACTGACCTCGATCGCACTGAGGTAACACTGACCTCGATCGCACTGAGGTAACACTGACCTCGATTGCACTGAGGTAACACTGACCTCGATTACACTGAGGTAACACTGACCTCGATCGCACTGAGGTAACACTGACCTCGATCGCACTGAGGTAACACTGACCTCGATCGCACTGAGGTAACACTGACCTCGATCGCACTGAGGTAACACTGACCTCGATCGCACTGAGGTAACACTGACCTCGATCGCACTGAGGTAACACTGACCTCGATCGCACTGAGGTAACACTGACCTCGATCGCACTGAGGTAACACTGACCTCGATCGCACTGAGGTAACACTGACCTCGATCGCACTGAGGTAACACTGACCTCGATCGCACTGAGGTAACACTGACCTCGATCGCACTGAGGTAACACTGACCTCGATCGGACTGAGGTAACACTGACCTCGATCGCACTGAGGTAACACTGACCTCGATCGCACTGAGGTAACACTGACCTCGATCGCACTGAGGTAACACTGACCTCGATCGCACTGAGGTAACACTGACCTCGATCGCACTGAGGTAACACTGACCTCGATCGCACTGAGGTAACACTGACCTCGATCGCACTGAGGTAACACTGACCTCGATCGCACTGAGGTAACACTGACCTCGATTGCACTGAGGTAACACTGACCTCGATCGCACTGAGGTAACACTGACCTCGATCGCACTGAGGTAACACTGACCTCGATCGCACTGAGGTAACACTGACCTCGATCGCACTGAGGTAACACTGACCTCGATCGCACTGAGGTAACACTGACCTCGATCGCACTGAGGTAACACTGACCTCGATCGCACTGAGGTAACACTGACCTCGATCGCACTGAGGTAACACTGACCTCGATCGCACTGAGGTAACACTGACCTCGATCGCACTGAGGTAACACTGACCTCGATCGCACTGAGGTAACACTGACCTCGAATGCACTGAGGTAACACTGACCTCGATCGCACTGAGGTAACACTGACCTCGATCTCACTGAGGTAACACTGACCTCGATCGCACTGAGGTAACACTGACCTCGATCGCACTGAGGTAACACTGACCTCGATCGCACTGAGGTAACACTGACCTCGATCGCACTGAGGTAACACTGACCTCGATCGCACTGAGGTAACACTGACCTCGATCGCACTGAGGTAACACTGACCTCGATCGCACTGAGGTAACACTGACCTCGATCTCACTGAGGTAACACTGACCTCGATCGCACTGAGGTAACACTGACCTCGATCTCACTGAGGTAACACTGACCTCGATCGCACTGAGGTAACACTGACCTCGATCGCACTGAGGTAACACTGACCTCGATCGCACTGAGGTAACACTGACCTCGATCGCACTGAGGTAACACTGACCTCGATCGCACTGAGGTAACACTGACCTCGATCTCACTGAGGTAACACTGACCTCGATCGCACTGAGGTAACACTGACCTCGATCGCACTGAGGTAACACTGACCTCGATCGCACTGAGGTAACACTGACCTCGAATGCACTGAGGTAACACTGACCTCGATCGCACTGAGGTAACACTGACCTCGATCGCACTGAGGTAACACTGACCTCGATCGCACTGAGGTAACACTGACCTCGAATGCACTGAGGTAACACTGACCTCGATCTCACTGAGGTAACACTGACCTCGATCGCACTGAGGTAACACTGACCTCGATCGCACTGAGGTAACACTGACCTCGATCGCACTGAGGTAACACTGACCTCGATCGCACTGAGGTAACACTGACCTCGATCGCACTGAGGTAACACTGACCTCGATCGCACTGAGGTAACACTGACCTCGATCGCACTGAGGTAACACTGACCTCGATCGCACTGAGGTAACACTGACCTCGATCTCACTGAGGTAACACTGACCTCGATCTCACTGAGGTAACACTGACCTCGATCGCACTGAGGTAACACTGACCTCGATCTCACTGAGGTAACACTGACCTCGATCGCACTGAGGTAACACTGACCTCGATCTCACTGAGGTAACACTGACCTCGATCGCACTGAGGTAACACTGACCTCGATCGCACTGAGGTAACACTGACCTCGATCGCACTGAGGTAACACTGACCTCGATCGCACTGAGGTAACACTGACCTCGATCTCACTGAGGTAACACTGACCTCGAATGCACTGAGGTAACACTGACCTCGATCGCACTGAGGTAACACTGACCTCGATCGCACTGAGGTAACACTGACCTCGATCGCACTGAGGTAACACTGACCTCGATCGCACTGAGGTAACACTGACCTCGAATGCACTGAGGTAACACTGACCTCGATCGCACTGAGGTAACACTGACCTCGATCGCACTGAGGTAACACCGCCGACCTCGATCGCACTGAGGTAACACTGACCTCGATCGCACTGAGGTAACACTGACCTCGATCTCACTGAGGTAACACTGACCTCGATTACACTGAGGTAACACTGACCTCGATCGCACTGAGGTAACACTGACCTCGATCGCACTGAGGTAACACTGACCTCGATCTCACTGAGGTAACACTGACCTCGATCGCACTGAGGTAACACTGACCTCGATCTCACTGAGGTAACACTGACCTCGATTACACTGAGGTAACACTGACCTCGATCGCACTGAGGTAACACTGACCTCGATCGCACTGAGGTAACACTGACCTCGATCGCACTGAGGTAACACTGACCTCGATCGCACTGAGGTAACACTGACCTCGATCGCACTGAGGTAACACTGACCTCGATCGCACTGAGGTAACACTGACCTCGATCTCACTGAGGTAACACTGACCTCGATCGCACTGAGGTAACACTGACCTCGATCTCACTGAGGTAACACTGACCTCGATCGCACTGAGGTAACACTGACCTCGATCGCACTGAGGTAACACTGACCTCGATCGCACTGAGGTAACACTGACCTCGATCTCACTGAGGTAACACTGACCTCGATCGCACTGAGGTAACACTGACCTCGATCGCACTGAGGTAACACTGACCTCGATCGCACTGAGGTAACACTGACCTCGAATGCACTGAGGTAACACTGACCTCGATCGCACTGAGGTAACACTGACCTCGATCGCACTGAGGTAACACTGACCTCGATTGCACTGAGGTAACACTGACCTCGATCGCACTGAGGTAACACTGACCTCGATCGCACTGAGGTAACACTGACCTCGATCTCACTGAGGTAACACTGACCTCGATCGCACTGAGGTAACACTGACCTCGATCGCACTGAGGTAACACTGACCTCGATCGCACTGAGGTAACACTGACCTCGATCGCACTGAGGTAACACTGACCTCGATCTCACTGAGGTAACACTGACCTCGATCGCACTGAGGTAACACTGACCTCGATCTCACTGAGGTAACACTGACCTCGATCGCACTGAGGTAACACTGACCTCGATCGCACTGAGGTAACACTGACCTCGATCGCACTGAGGTAACACTGACCTCGATCGCACTGAGGTAACACTGACCTCGATCGCACTGAGGTAACACTGACCTCGATCTCACTGAGGTAACACTGACCTCGATCGCACTGAGGTAACACTGACCTCGATCGCACTGAGGTAACACTGACCTCGATCGCACTGAGGTAACACTGACCTCGAATGCACTGAGGTAACACTGACCTCGATCGCACTGAGGTAACACTGACCTCGATCGCACTGAGGTAACACTGACCTCGATCGCACTGAGGTAACACTGACCTCGAATGCACTGAGGTAACACTGACCTCGATCTCACTGAGGTAACACTGACCTCGATCGCACTGAGGTAACACTGACCTCGATCGCACTGAGGTAACACTGACCTCGATCGCACTGAGGTAACACTGACCTCGATCGCACTGAGGTAACACTGACCTCGATCGCACTGAGGTAACACTGACCTCGATCGCACTGAGGTAACACTGACCTCGATCGCACTGAGGTAACACTGACCTCGATCGCACTGAGGTAACACTGACCTCGATCTCACTGAGGTAACACTGACCTCGATCTCACTGAGGTAACACTGACCTCGATCGCACTGAGGTAACACTGACCTCGATCTCACTGAGGTAACACTGACCTCGAATGCACTGAGGTAACACTGACCTCGATCGCACTGAGGTAACACTGACCTCGATCGCACTGAGGTAACACTGACCTCGATCGCACTGAGGTAACACTGACCTCGATCGCACTGAGGTAACACTGACCTCGAATGCACTGAGGTAACACTGACCTCGATCGCACTGAGGTAACACTGACCTCGATCGCACTGAGGTAACACCGCCGACCTCGATCGCACTGAGGTAACACTGACCTCGATCGCACTGAGGTAACACTGACCTCGATCTCACTGAGGTAACACTGACCTCGATTACACTGAGGTAACACTGACCTCGATCGCACTGAGGTAACACTGACCTCGATCGCACTGAGGTAACACTGACCTCGATCTCACTGAGGTAACACTGACCTCGATCGCACTGAGGTAACACTGACCTCGATCTCACTGAGGTAACACTGACCTCGATTACACTGAGGTAACACTGACCTCGATCGCACTGAGGTAACACTGACCTCGATCGCACTGAGGTAACACTGACCTCGATCGCACTGAGGTAACACTGACCTCGATCGCACTGAGGTAACACTGACCTCGATCGCACTGAGGTAACACTGACCTCGATCGCACTGAGGTAACACTGACCTCGATCGCACTGAGGTAACACTGACCTCGATCTCACTGAGGTAACACTGACCTCGATCGCACTGAGGTAACACTGACCTCGATCGCACTGAGGTAACACTGACCTCGATCGCACTGAGGTAACACTGACCTCGATCGCACTGAGGTAACACTGACCTCGATCGCACTGAGGTAACACTGACCTCGATCTCACTGAGGTAACACTGACCTCGATCGCACTGAGGTAACACTGACCTCGATCGCACTGAGGTAACACTGACCTCGATCGCACTGAGGTAACACTGACCTCGAATGCACTGAGGTAACACTGACCTCGATCGCACTGAGGTAACACTGACCTCGATCGCACTGAGGTAACACTGACCTCGATTGCACTGAGGTAACACTGACCTCGATCGCACTGAGGTAACACTGACCTCGATCTTACTGAGGTAACACTGACCTCGATCGCACTGAGGTAACACTGACCTCGATCCTCGATCGCACTGAGGTAACACTGACCTCGATCGCACTGAGGTAACACTGACCTCGATCCTCGATCGCACTGAGGTAACACTGACCTCGATCGCACTGAGGTAACACTGACCTCGATCGCACTGAGGTAACACTGACCTCGATTGCACTGAGGTAACACTGACCTCGATCTCACTGAGGTAACACTGACCTCGATCGCACTGAGGTAACACTGACCTCGATCGCACTGAGGTAACACTGACCTCGATCGCACTGAGGTAACACTGACCTCGAATGCACTGAGGTAACACTGACCTCGATCGCACTGAGGTAACACTGACCTCGATCGCACTGAGGTAACACTGACCTCGATCGCACTGAGGTAACACTGACCTCGATCGCACTGAGGTAACACTGACCTCGATTGCACTGAGGTAACACTGACCTCGATCGCACTGAGGTAACACTGACCTCGATCGCACTGAGGTAACACTGACCTCGATCGCACTGAGGTAACACTGACCTCGATCTCACTGAGGTAACACTGACCTCGATCGCACTGAGGTAACACTGACCTCGATCGCACTGAGGTAACACTGACCTCGATCGCACTGAGGTAACACTGACCTCGATCGCACTGAGGTAACACTGACCTCGATCGCACTGAGGTAACACTGACCTCGATCGCACTGAGGTAACACTGACCTCGATCGCACTGAGGTAACACTGACCTCGATCGCACTGAGGTAACACTGACCTCGATCGCACTGAGGTAACACTGACCTCGATCTCACTGAGGTAACACTGACCTCGATCGCACTGAGGTAACACTGACCTCGATCGCACTGAGGTAACACTGACCTCGATCGCACTGAGGTAACACTGACCTCGATCGCACTGAGGTAACACTGACCTCGATCTCACTGAGGTAACACTGACCTCGATCGCACTGAGGTAACACTGACCTCGATCGCACTGAGGTAACACTGACCTCGATCGCACTGAGGTAACACTGACCTCGATCGCACTGAGGTAACACTGACCTCGATCGCACTGAGGTAACACTGACCTCGATCGCACTGAGGTAACACTGACCTCGATCGCACTGAGGTAACACTGACCTCGATCGCACTGAGGTAACACTGACCTCGATCTCACTGAGGTAACACTGACCTCGATCGCACTGAGGTAACACTGACCTCGATCTCACTGAGGTAACACTGACCTCGATCGCACTGAGGTAACACTGACCTCGATCGCACTGAGGTAACACTGACCTCGATCGCACTGAGGTAACACTGACCTCGATCTCACTGAGGTAACACTGACCTCGATCGCACTGAGGTAACACTGACCTCGATCTCACTGAGGTAACACTGACCTCGATCGCACTGAGGTAACACTGACCTCGATCGCACTGAGGTAACACTGACCTCGATCGCACTGAGGTAACACTGACCTCGATCTCACTGAGGTAACACTGACCTCGATCGCACTGAGGTAACACTGACCTCGATCTCACTGAGGTAACACTGACCTCGATCGCACTGAGGTAACGCACATATTACTCTACATCCCTCTGTTTATTACTCTATATCCCTCTGTTTATTACTCTATATCCCTCTGTTTATTACTCTATATCCCTCTGTTTATTACTCTATATCCCTCTGTTTATTACTCTATATCCCTCTGTTTATTACTCTATATCCCTCTGTTTATTACTCTATACCCTAATTAATCGCAATCGGAATTGAATGGACTCATAAGATGCAGAGATGCTGTAGTGTGGAAGAAGCTTGACCTTAATATACATTTATTCTTTATTTACACATGAGAAACATCACAAGCAGTTTGTCAAATGTTTATAATATATATATATTAGGCCTATAATGTCTTTAAGTTAAGAATGTGAATAAAATACTCCTGACCTCTTGTGAATGTTTAAATGTTTGTTTTAGTCTTGAGGTTTAAATGTCTTAATTCGATTCATTCAAGCATGTCGGAATGAACCGCTTCTCTCTCTCACACACACACACACACACACACACACACACACACACACACACACACACACACACAGATATAAGCGAGCGCGCGGGGCTCGTTCGTCAGTGTGGCTCGGGTCGCGCGCAGACACGCTCGTGTTCTTCAGATCGAGAATAAAATAAACGTCAAACTTATACGTGCAATAACGGAACAAACCAGAATACAGGGGAAGAAAGTGAATGTGTGTGATGGAATCTGCAGCAGTGAACTTTCAGTGAGTATTCAGCGAGTGTCTTTCTCGTGTGTGTGTGTGTGTATTTGTGCGTGTCAGAGTTGAACTCGCGCACTTCAGTTTCTTCCTTTCCGCTCCTATAA
>NC_136893.1:367500-390000 GCF_949152265.1 Phoxinus phoxinus
TGCTTCAGTTCATATTTTATCATCTGACAGAAGGATATTCTCTCTCTCTCTCTCTCTCTCTCTCTCTCTCTCTCTCTCTCTCTCTCTCTCTCTCTCTCTCTCTCTCTCTCTCTCTCTCGTCAAACGTCTCGCATCTTTTGTCCTCTATAGACCAGCTGCTAATCTAATATAGCACAGATTTCTCTCTCTCTCTTTCTGTGTGTGTGTGTGTGTGAGTGTGTGAGTGAGACAGATTGTTTCAGTGTCCTTAGTGAAGGTTCTGTCCCAAAAGTCGTCTGTGAGTGTGTGTCCTCTTGTGATGACCTCTACTAGAGCTTTTATTTGTGTCTGTCTCCTAATGATTAATCATCTTTCCTGAGGTGTGTGTGTGTGTGTGTGTGTGTGTGTGTGTGTGTGTGTGTGTGTGTGTGTGTGTGTGAGGGCTGTTCCTCTCGTCTTTCTGACTTTGACTTGAGGACCAGAATCACAATCAGTGACTCTTAGAGAGAGACACACACACACACACACACACACACACACACACACACACACACACACACACACACACACAACAGTGGTGTAGTCTACGTGATACGCAGGTATACGCCGTATACCCACTAGGAAATGCCAAGTATTTCCGTATACCCACTAAAAAAAGCGTGAGGATACGTAACAACTTCGTTTTGTGACAGAACTTTCACACTTTCATTCATAAATTCACTGCGTCTGTGTTTGCAATGGACACAGATCAAATCACGGAATCCACTCACAACTGTATAAAGCAGAACGGTCCGGGTATGAATCAAATCTCGACTAGTGTCTGTGAATATTAAAAACTCAAAGAGACTGCAGTTGTTCAACACGTCTCTGGGAATGAGCGCTCAATGTGTGCTCTACTACACACACACACACACACACACACACTGAAGCAAGCGCGTGCTTGTGTCAGCGCTTCACTGTAGCTATGAGGACATGATGTAGGCTACACACATGAACTTCATCACAGAGCTGCTATGAGAGTCACTTCATGAGAATTTCACCATTCCATTTGATAAAACTATCGTCATTCATTCGTATCATACACACACAGAAACTGTAATGTCTTTACGACAACCTGTCAAAATAAAAGTTCGGTATAAACTCAAAGAAATTATGAAAGAAATTGCACAGTAAAATGTACTGTAAAATAATAATAATAATGAAATCTATTAAAACTTATTTTAAAAAGGAAGTTTTCATACATGTTTTAATTTAAACAGTAAACTTGCCAAAACAATAACACCATTTTCTTTGAAAAGCACCATTTCTAAAAGTAAATTTGTATTTGTGTCTTTAATGTTTGTTTTTTCTTATTATTATTGCTGATAAAACCTGTGCTTCAGGGACCATATTCATATAACATCTAAGGCTAAATGTAGTTAAATGGTGATTAGTATGAGACGGGTTAGGCGTGGGTTACAGTATACTCACTACAAAAAACTAGACTACACCACTGCGCACACACACACACACACACACACACACACACACACACACACACACACACAGTCACTCAGTCACTCTCTCACTCACTCACTCACTCACTCACTCACACACACAAACACACACACACACACTCACTCAGTCACACACACTCACTCAGTCACACACACACACACACACACACTCTCAGTCAGTCACACACACACACACACACACACACAGTCAGTCACACTCTCACACACACACACACACACACACTCACTCACTCACTCACTCAGTCACACACACACACACACTCACTCAGTCACACACACACACACACACACACACTCAGTCACACACACACACACACACACACACACACTCAGTCAGTCACACACACACACACACACACACACACACACACACACACACTCACTCACTCACTCACACACACACACACACACACACACACACACACACACACACACACACACACACACACACTCACACACTCACACACACACACACACACTCTCACTCACACACTCTCACTCACACACACACACACACACACTCTCACACAGACACACACACACACAAGCTTTCATTGCTATCCTTGTGAGGACATTCCATAGGCGTAATGGTTTTTATACTGTACAAACTGTATATTCTATCCCCTTACACTGCCCCTATCCCTAAACCTGCCCATCACACACACACACACACACACACACTGCCCCTATCCCTAAACCTGCCCATCACACACACACACACACACACACACTGCCCCTATCCCTAAACCTGCCCATCACACACACACACACACACACACTGCCCCTATCCCTAAACCTGCCCATCACACACACACACACACACACACACACACACTGCCCCTATCCCTAAACCTACCCATCACACACACACACACACACACACACACACTGCCCCTATCCCTAAACCTACCCATCACACACACACACACACACACACACACACACACACACACTGCCCCTATCCCTAAACCTACCCATCACACACACACACACACACACACACACACACACACTGCCCCTATCCCTAAACCTACCCATCACACACACACACACACACACACTGCCCCTATCCCTAAACCTACCCATCACACACACACACACACACACACACACACTGCCCCTATCCCTAAACCTGCCCATCACACACACACACACACACACACACACACTGCCCCTATCCCTAAACCTACCCATCACACACACACACACACACACACACTGCCCCTATCCCTAAACCTACCCATCACACACACACACACACACACACACACTGCCCCTATCCCTAAACCTACCCATCACACACACACACACACACACACTGCCCCTATCCCTAAACCTACCCATCACACACACACACACACACACACACACACTGCCCCTATCCCTAAACCTACCCATCACACACACACACACACACACACACACTGCCCCTATCCCTAAACCTACCCATCACACACACACACACACACACACTGCCCCTATCCCTAAACCTGCCCATCACAGGAGACATTCTGCTATTTTACATTTTCAAAAATATATAATTTAGTATGTTTATTAATAGTTAGGGAAAGTTAAGCATTTCTTTGGCCAATCTGCAAAAAAATTTCTTACCAATAGCTTTTTTTACCATGTGTTCCTATAGGTGTCTAGTAACACCTCCCAATTTATCCACGGCCAAATCCTCGGGGAAACGCCTGGAGAGGCCATCAAAGTTGGGGTGCCCAGAGGGCCTGGGTACCCAAAAAAAAAAAAAAACAATTTTTTTTTTTTTACCAATATTAGCTTTTGAGATGTCTAACTATGGGTTTTTAGGGGTGCTGAATCTATCCCAGCCATTAGTTTTGAGTAAAAATGACTCCAAATCCATACAAAATCCATAAAAATGTTTAAAACCATTACAAAACAAAACTTCCTAAATCAGTTTAAAATTTACCAAACCTCATCCAACTCCCCTGCATCTCCCTCACTCCTGTTATCATCTGGCTGGTTGATGTTCTGGCAAGAGTTACCATGACAGTTCCCACAAACAGAAATACACTTGACTCCTAGCTGCACCTGAGAGTGTCACAGTCCTCAGCACAGTTGCAGCTGACAAACTTCAGAAGGTGGTCCGGTGCAATGGGACCACCTCTGTTGTAGGGACTGGTGCATAACCTTGTTCTCCTTGTTTCCATCCATACTCAAGGACATCCAGTTATGGACTTTGTCAAGTCAAGTCACCTTTATTTATATAACGCTTTTTACAATACAGATTGTATCAAAGCAGCTTCACAGTGATAATATGAAAATAATACAACAAAGTTTGCTTCTAGAAGAACATTGCGTCATCGTCCACCTTAAGTAAGGTAGATCAATAATATTGTTGAATATTAAATGTCCCCAACTAAGCAAGCCAACAGCCAAGGCAACAGTGGCAAATAACCAAAACTCCATCAGTGACAGAATGGACAAAAAAGCATTGGGAGATCCCAGGCTCAGTCGGGGGCCAGTTCTCCTCTGGCCAATCAGTGAACAGTGTATGATTATGATTCAGGCAGCAATACAGGTCAGTTATGACACAAACTAGTGAGCAAAGTCAGATTGGATCAGAACATTTATCCAGTTCCATCTGGTTGGAGGTCGGAGTCATCACGTCGGTATGTAGACGGGTTTGTTGAGGATCAGTGCTGATGGCTGTCGTGTCGATGAGGCCTTCACAGGGCTGATGAGGGATGCTTTGTGGATGGGCCCAGGCGCAGGTCCATCCTCTGATCTGGATACAGCCCGGATTCAGCTGACTTCAGTAAACAGGAGAGAGACTAGTTGACTAGTGTAGCAGACTTTATAGCAGTAGCCTATCTCTGGTCTGGAGATATGCCCGCAGAGAGTGCTGTGCTGCAGCTCCTGTAGTCGGAGGCAGTTTCTCAGGCTTGATGCTCCCGGCTGCGGCCCGGACAGTTGAACAGTTCGCAGCCAGCTTTGATGATGTCACTTTTCTTGGCTCTGATGTCATTGAACACATCCATGGCCCCCTCTGCTTTGTCAGTCTTGCAGAGCTTGGTGAGCAAAGTTGGTTTGCTAAACCCAGAAATTGCTGATACGGTATCGCAGCCAGAGAAGCTGTGTAGGAAGATCAGGTATGTAACAGAACCTCTCCGGGAGGGCCACCCGGATCTTTCCAACATCGTAAGATGTGTCTTTAGCTGTTGTGAGAAAAACCGGGTGGTTTGCCCTATGATGGACCAGCATAACCACAACGTCGGTGTCCTCGGCCCTCACCTCAACAGAGGACTCTATTGCCTCATTTAGTGATGCACACACGATAGAAGTGTCAACATCATCAGAGCATTGGTGTACACTGATCCTACTTTGTATCAGAACAGTTTTCCCATCCATCTTGGCCTGTATGGCTCTGCCAACCTCCTCTGCCTGATCAGCATTGACTGAGTCCCCGGGAGTGCTGCTGAACCCCGTAGAGAAAGATACCAGAGTCTTCCTGTCACGTATGGAATCGAAGGGGTTGACTTCCTCCAACCATCCAACTATGGCGTTAACAACATCATTGTCTTTCTCCATCTGGGCTGTTTACTGAGCTGAAAACTGTTCTGGATACAATGGAAACCAAGCACAAGGTCAAGTCATCAGATCTGCTCCCAAAATCAATGGAGAGAAGCACCTACGGATTACTGTGATCTTTGACAGATACGGTAGCTCCACCAAGGACCATGACCACCTGAGACGTACAAAAAATGCATGCTGTGACATTCAGATTCGTTCAGACTTAAAAAAAACATTGTTCCACGGGAAAAGTTCCTTGACAACAAGCACAACAAGGCCCAGCTCATTCTGCTCCTTCCTGAGACCTTCCAAAGAAGTAGGATCAGTGTACAACAATGCTCTGATGCTGACACTTCTATCGTGTGTGCAGCACTAAATGAATCAATAGAGTCCTCTGTTGAGGTGAGGGCTGAGGACACAGACGTTATGGTTATGCTGGTCCATCATAGGGCAAACCACCCGGTCTTCCTCACAACAGCTAAAGACACATCTTACCATCTTGACTGAAGACACAGGCGTGGAGTCGGCTATCTTGTCTGAAGAAACAGGCATAGACACAGGTGTAGAGGCGGCCATCTTGTCCGAAGACACAGGCGTTGAGGTGCCCATCTTGTCTGAAGACACAGGCGTGGTGACGGCCATCTTGCTCGAAGACGAGGGCTCAGGCGTGGTGGGCATGCCGTGAAGAAGCTCTGGAAAGGTGGTCTCGGCAGGACGAGACTCCGGAAGGGTGGTCACGGCTGGACGAGACTCCGGAAGGGTGGTCACGGCTGGACAAGACTCCGGAAGGGTGGTCACGGCAGGACGAGACTCCGAAAGGGTGGTCACGGCTGGACGAGACTCCGGAAGGGTGGTCAAGACTGGACGAGACTCCGGAAGGGTGGTCACGGCTGGACGAGACTCCGGAAGGGTGGTCACGGCTGGACGAGACTCCGGAAGGGTGGTCAAGACTGGACGAAACTCCGGAAGGGTGGTCTTGGCGGGACGAGACTCTGGACTGGCGGCCATGACGGGGCAGATCCGATGAGGCTCTGGTGTGCTGGCGAGCGGTGTGAGTACTAGAGTTGCCAAAGAGGGCATGACATGAACTGGCTCAGGCTTAGGAGATACTGTGAGCTTGCGGGGTTCCTCATCCGCAAAGCCCACAGTAAATGGCGAACCGCTCAATAAAAGGGCAAAGCCCATATATTGCACTAGAGTGTAGTGAGGGGTATCGTCAGGCATGAGGAAATGAAGAAACTTATTAAGTCCATGGCCAAATATGTCCTTTAAGACAGCATCATTAAAGTCCACCCCATGGCAAAGCTCACAAAACTCCTTCACATATTCCTCCATCGGACGGTTACCCTGGCGGAGGCGGAAGAGACAATCTGCTGGATCCATGTTATGGTCAGTTCTTCTGTCACGGTAGTTTGAAGCAGAGGAGGAAGCAGGATCCACGTGCAGCATTACTTTATTAAATAAACTTATAACTACATAAATATAGACTCAGACTCAGGAACAAGACTCAACAGATTTGACCAGAACAAAAAACGTTAAGAACTGACAAAGATTGAAACTAGACACAGGGCGTAAATACAGAAGTAGACAAGCTAAACAAGAAAACAAGAGGGCGTGGCTAATAGGAAACACCTGGGGAGACTAATAAACATTAAACATAATGGGGAGCTGCTAAACATGGAACAAGACGGGAACACTGACTAGAATCATGACAAGGAGAGGCTACTAAATCATTTTTATTAATGTAATGTGACTGCACATCCGTATTTCATATTTTCCTAATGTCTTGTACCGTTAAACATGTGGATGAATAATCATATGCAAATGATATGCAGATGAGGATATGCATAGTAAAACTAGGCGTTGTAAGGTTATTTCGGGGAGGAGACGCATGTGTGCACAGTCTTCCGCTGACTGGGATTTATAAAGTGAATTCTGCGCAGGTTCTGGCATACGCACGGTTTTATAAGTCTGAATATTTTTGGCTTTCGGGGTGTACACCAATGCTCTGATGATGCTGACACTTCTATCGTGTGTGCAGCACTAAATGAGGCAATAGAGTCCTCTGTTGAGGTGAGGGCCGAGGACACTGACGTTGTGGTTATGCTGGTCCATCATAGGGCAAACCACCCGGTTTTTCTCACAACAGCTAAAGACACATCTTACGATGTTGGAAAGATCCGGGTGGCCCTCCCGGAGAGGTTCTGTTACATACCTGATCTTCCTACACAGCTTCTCTGGCTGCGATACCGTATCAGCAATTTCTGGGTTTAGCAAACCAACTTTGCTCACCAAGCTCTGCAAGACTGACAAAGCAGAGGGGGCCATGGATGTGTTCAATGACATCAGAGCCAAGAAAAGTGACATCATCAAAGCTGGCTGCGAACTGTTCAACTGTCCGGGCCGCAGCCGGGAGCATCAAGCCTGAGAAACTGCCTCCGACTACAGGAGCTGCAGCACAGCACTCTCTGCGGGCATATCTCCAGACCAGAGATAGGCTACTGCTATAAAGTCTGCTACACTAGTCAACTAGTCTCTCTCCTGTTTACTGAAGTCAGCTGAATCCGGGCCGTATCCAGATCAGAGGATGGACCTGCGCCTGGGCCCATCCACAAAGCATCCCTCATCAGCCCTGTGAAGGCCTCATCGACACGACAGCCATCAGCACTGATCCTCAACAAACCCGTCTACATACCGACGTGATGACTCCGACCTCCAACCAGATGGAACTGGATAAATGTTCTGATCCAATCTGACTTTGCTCACTAGTTTGTGTCATAACTGACCTGTAATGCTGCCTGAATCATAATCATACACTGTTCACTGATTGGCCAGAGGAGAACTGGCCCCCGACTGAGCCTGGGATCTCCCAATGCTTTTTTGTCCATTCTGTCACTGATGGAGTTTTGGTTATTTGCCACTGTTGCCTTGGCTGTTGGCTTGCTTAGTTGGGGACATTTAATATTCAACAATATTATTGATCTACCTTACTTAAGGTGGACGATGACGCAATGTTCTTCTAGAAGCAAACTTTGTTGTATTATTTTCATATTATCACTGTGAAGCTGCTTTGATACAATCTGTATTGTAAAAAGCGTTATATAAATAAAGGTGACTTGACTTGACAAAGTCCATAACTGGATGTCCTTGAGTATGGATGGAAACAAGGAGAACAAGGTTATGCACCAGTCCCTACAACAGAGGTGGTCCCATTGCACCGGACCACCTTCTGAAGTTTGTCAGCTGCAACTGTGCTGAGGACTGTGACACTCTCAGGTGCAGCTAGGAGTCAAGTGTATTTCTGTTTGTGGGAACTGTCATGGTAACTCTTGCCAGAACATCAACCAGCCAGATGATAACAGGAGTGAGGGAGATGCAGGGGAGTTGGATGAGGTTTGGTAAATTTTAAACTGATTTAGGAAGTTTTGTTTTGTAATGGTTTTAAACATTTTTATGGATTTTGTATGGATTTGGAGTCATTTTTACTCAAAACTAATGGCTGGGATAGATTCAGCACCCCTAAAAACCCATAGTTAGACATCTCAAAAGCTAATATTGGTAAAAAAAAATTTTTTTTTTTTTTTTTTTTGGGTACCCAGGCCCTCTGGGCACCCCAACTTTGATGGCCTCTCCAGGCGTTTCCCCGAGGATTTGGCCGTGGATAAATTGGGAGGTGTTACTAGACACCTATAGGAACACATGGTAAAAAAAGCTATTGGTAAGAAATTTTTTTGCAGATTGGCCAAAGAAATGCTTAACTTTCCCTAACTATAACCCATTCCCCTCATGGGGACCGCTGGCTGGTCCCCACAATGGAGGTGATCTCAGGTTTTACTATCCTTGTGGGGACATTATGGTTCCCACAATGTAATGTATACCAAGTACACTCTCACACACACACACACACACACACACACACTCAGTCACACACACACACTCAGTCAGTCACACACACACACACACACACACACACACACACACACACACACACACACACACACTCTGGAGAGAATCGGCAGCGGTTCATTTCTTTACATGAACGTCATAATTGGTGAACATGAATCTGATTGTTATTGATTAAGAAGTTTGAAATCAAAAACTAAAGCTAGTGAAGTGATGAAAACACACCGCTTTAACCTGACCACTGAAATCACTCCTTGCTCAGCGCATCAGCCAATCAGATCTCCCCTGTGTGTGTGACAGGTTCCTGCTCTGACATCACAGAGAGCCAGTGTCACATGCTGCCGTATAATCAGAGTGGCCTGTTGCCGGGGGTGACGGTCGTCAAGAGCAACGAGATCCAGATGTTCCTGAAGTTCTTCATCTATCTGAGTCGGCTGTCCTGCTACAGACACATCATGCTGTTCGGATGCTCCATCGCACTCCCACAATGCATCAGCCACGGAGATCACAGGTCTGTGACAGGCGTGATTCAGCGTAATAATATTACAATATCAAATTAAATAGCAAATAACATCACCAAAGCAAGAAGAATGACGGAAACAATGTGAGGAATCGAGTCTAGTGTTGATCGGATACAATAAAAATAAAATGTATACAAATAAAGTGCATTATTATTATTATGACTTTGATTGAGTGTCGGCTGTGATTGGATAACTGGAGTAAGCAGTGGACCAATGGCGTCGCAGCGTCTCTAATGTTGGTTTGGTGTTTCTGAAACGCCGGAGTCAAAGTGTGTGATCAGAATGATGTGTGTAACTCCCTCCAGAAGTGTGTGTTCAGAATGATGTGTGTCACTCCCTCCAGAAGTGTGTGATCAGAATGATGTGTGTCACTCCCTCCAGAAGTGTGTGATCAGAATGATGTGTGTAACTCCCTCCAGAAGTGTGTGATCAGAATGATGTGTGTCACTCCCTCCAGAAGTGTGTGATCAGAATGATGTGTGTAACTCCCTCCAGAAGTGTGTGATCAGAATGATGTGTGTAACTCCCTCCAGAAGTGTGTGTTCAGAATGATGTGTGTAACTCCCTCCAGAAGTGTGTGATCAGAATGATGTGTGTAACTCCCTCCAGAAGTGTGTGATCAGAATGATGTGTGTAACTCCCTCCAGAAGTGTGTGATCAGAATGATGTGTGTAACTCCCTCCAGAAGTGTGTGATCAGAATGATGTGTGTAACTCCCTCCAGAAGTGTGTGATCAGAATGATGTGTGTAACTCCCTCCAGAAGTGTGTGATCAGAATGATGTGTGTAACTCCCTCCAGAAGTGTGTGATCAGAATGATGTGTGTAACTCCCTCCAGAAGTGTGTGATCAGAATGATGTGTGTAACTCCCTCCAGAAGTGTGTGATCAGAATGATGTGTGTAACTCCCTCCAGAAGTGTGTGATCAGAATGATGTGCGTAACTCCCTCCAGAAGTGTGTGATCAGAATGATGTGCGTAACTCCCTCCAGAAGTGTGTGATCAGAATGATGTGTGTAACTCCCTCCAGAAGTGTGTGATCAGAATGATGTGTGTAACTCCCTCCAGAAGTGTGTGATCAGAATGATGTGCGTAACTCCCTCCAGAAGTGTGTGATCAGAATGATGTGTGTAACTCCCTCCAGAAGTGTGTGATCAGAATGATGTGTGTAACTCCCTCCAGAAGTGTGTGATCAGAATGATGTGTGTAACTCCCTCCAGAAGTGTGTGATCAGAATGATGTGTGTAACTCCCTCCAGAAGTGTGTGATCAGAATGATGTGTGTAACTCCCTCCAGAAGTGTGTGATCAGAATGATGTGTGTAACTCCCTCCAGAAGTGTGTGATCAGAATGATGTGCGTAACTCCCTCCAGAAGTGTGTGATCAGAATGATGTGTGTAACTCCCTCCAGAAGTGTGTGATCAGAATGATGTGTGTAACTCCCTCCAGAAGTGTGTGATCAGAATGATGTGTGTAACTCCCTCCAGAAGTGTGTGTAAGAATGATGTGTGTAACTCCCTCCAGAAGTGTGTGATCAGAATGATGTGTGTAACTCCCTCCAGAAGTGTGTGATCAGAATGATGTGTGTAACTCCCTCCAGAAGTGTGTGATCAGAATGATGTGTGTAACTCCCTCCAGAAGTGTGTGATCAGAATGATGTGTGTAACTCCCTCCAGAAGTGTATGATCAGAATGATGTGTGTAACTCCCTCCAGAAGTGTGTGATCAGAATGATGTGCGTAACTCCCTCCAGAAGTGTGTGATCAGAATGATGTGTGTAACTCCCTCCAGAAGTGTGTGATCAGAATGATGTGTGTAACTCCCTCCAGAAGTGTGTAATCAGAATGATGTGTGTAACTCCCTCCAGAAGTGTGTGATCAGAATGATGTGTGTCACTCCCTCCAGAAGTGTGTGATCAGAATGATGTGTGTAACTCCCTCCAGAAGTGTGTGATCAGAATGATGTGCGTAACTCCCTCCAGAAGTGTGTGATCAGAATGATGTGTGTAACTCCCTCCAGAAGTGTGTGATCAGAATGATGTGCGTAACTCCCTCCAGAAGTGTGTGATCAGAATGATGTGTGTAACTCCCTCCAGAAGTGTGTGATCAGAATGATGTGTGTAACTCCCTCCAGAAGTGTGTGATCAGAATGATGTGCGTAACTCCCTCCAGAAGTGTGTGATCAGAATGATGTGTGTAACTCCCTCCAGAAGTGTGTGATCAGAATGATGTGCGTAACTCCCTCCAGAAGTGTGTGATCAGAATGATGTGTGTAACTCCCTCCAGAAGTGTGTGATCAGAATGATGTGTGTAACTCCCTCCAGAAGTGTGTGATCAGAATGATGTGTGTAACTCCCTCCAGAAGTGTGTGATCAGAATGATGTGTGTAACTCCCTCCAGAAGTGTGTGATCAGAATGATGTGTGTAACTCCCTCCAGAAGTGTGTGATCAGAATGATGTGCGTAACTCCCTCCAGAAGTGTGTGATCAGAATGATGTGCGTAACTCCCTCCAGAAGTGTGTGATCAGAATGATGTGTGTAACTCCCTCCAGAAGTGTGTGATCAGAATGATGTGTGTAACTCCCTCCAGAAGTGTGTGATCAGAATGATGTGTGTAACTCCCTCCAGAAGTGTGTGATCAGAATGATGTGTGTAACTCCCTCCAGAAGTGTGTGATCAGAATGATGTGCGTAACTCCCTCCAGAAGTGTGTGATCAGAATGATGTGTGTAACTCCCTCCAGAAGTGTGTGATCAGAATGATGTGTGTAACTCCCTCCAGAAGTGTGTGATCAGAATGATGTGTGTAACTCCCTCCAGAAGTGTGTGATCAGAATGATGTGTGTAACTCCCTCCAGAAGTGTGTGATCAGAATGATGTGTGTCACTCCCTCCAGAAGTGTGTGATCAGAATGATGTGTGTCACTCCCTCCAGAAGTGTGTGATCAGAATGATGTGTGTAACTCCCTCCAGAAGTGTGTGATCAGAATGATGTGTGTAACTCCCTCCAGAAGTGTGTGATCAGAATGATGTGTGTAACTCCCTCCAGAAGTGTGTGATCAGAATGATGTGTGTAACTCCCTCCAGAAGTGTGTGATCAGAATGATGTGTGTAACTCCCTCCAGAAGTGTGTGATCAGAATGATGTGTGTAACTCCCTCCAGAAGTGTGTGATCAGAATGATGTGCGTAACTCCCTCCAGAAGTGTGTGATCAGAATGATGTGTGTCACTCCCTCCAGAAGTGTGTGTTCCCGAACACCAGCATCCGAACGCAGGAGAACACGACAGCGTTCTTGTGTTCCGCCTGACGCTCGAGACACACTCCTGTAATCTAACAGTCGAACCGGAAAACTCATCGCAACAAATGCTTCAAGTGTTTCCCCAAATCCTTTGAATGACTTCTGCCGTCTCAAAAGACACAAGTGACAGGTGTAACTCAGTAATCAAGGGCTCATTATCTGCAGCAGGTGTGCGTGAGCTAGAACACATGAAGTATCTGAACCGGAGAGGTGTGTTGAGTGTCACGTTTCACTGCATGTTAGAAATATGGTCCAAAAAGTTAAGAGAAGATTCATCAGATTTCATTTTCAGAAGACTTGGGATGAAAAAGTTGCTTTACTCGCGAATGTTTTATGTCATATTCTAATTTCCACACGCTGGCGACCCCTGCTGTTCAAAACTGTAAATGCAACAGAACAAACATGCACAAAAACAGCTTTTACAAACCCATTGCGTATGTTTTATTGAAAGTAAAATCTATTGAATGCAATGAACTAATCATCTAATAAGATCAATATCAAGAGTCTGTGTAATATGTGTTCTTTTATACATTTGCGGGGCTTATTTAGTTTGTTCCATGGATGGCTCTGCTAAACAGGCCAATAAGAGACTATTAACTACCATTATGCCTTTTAATTATTCTAATGTCGAGTTAAAACGTCTACAAATGTCTAAAACTGATCAGAGATCTCTCAGAGACGCCTCATGTGTTCACAGAGAACCTCGGGCGATCACCTAGCGGTGAACCATTGACATTTTGAAACGTTTCGAAACCGCTTTGACGTAACGAAGCCTTGATTACTGAAGTCACGTGATTGTGGCGGTTTGATACACGCTTCGGACCGACAACTGATTCGAAACAAAAGATTCGTAAAGGTTTTGAAAATCTAAATTATGCTTTTGCTTAAAACAAGAAAAATT
The DNA here is from genome assembly GCF_949152265.1 of Phoxinus phoxinus. Classification (NCBI taxonomy): domain Eukaryota; kingdom Metazoa; phylum Chordata; class Actinopteri; order Cypriniformes; family Leuciscidae; genus Phoxinus; species Phoxinus phoxinus. The sequence goes on from NC_136893.1 coordinate 381,149, forward strand.
ATCTGTCAACGGGGTCAGAAAAAGGATCTTGTTTCCGTTTGAATTCAGCTTATTTCCTGACCCCACGGATCATTTTTAGACATTTGTACTGGAAACCAGCACTTCTGCAGTGTGCGTGTGTCCTCGTGTCTTACAGGACACTGGTGCTGCCGTGCCAGTCGTTCTGTGAAGCGGCTCGGGAAGGTTGTGAACCCGTTCTGCAGACATTCAACGCCTCCTGGCCAGAGTTCCTGCGCTGCTCTCAGTTCTCCAACACCTCGACGGCCGCCGCTGGACACACCGCGCTCTGTTATTCGCCGCGGCAGGCCAGAGGGAAGCTCTGTGAGTCGGCAAACATGGCTTTCTTCACAGACTGGGACTGCTGATGGTCTGTGTGATGCGTTGTCTCTCTGTGATTGTTGTGTTCAGCTGTGTGTGGAAGGAGCGATCACTTTCTGTGTGCGACGGGAATATGCGTCCCTCTCAAACTAGTGTGCAACGGACACAACGACTGCGACGACTGGAGCGACGAGGCCAATTGCAGTGAGTTTGCGTTTCTTATTTGTGCTTCCTTTCCTTTTCTCACCTTACCATTCCTTACCTTTCCTTTCCTTTCCTTTCCTTACCTTACCTTTCCTTTCCTTTCCTTTCCTTTCCTTTCCTTTCCTTTCCTTACCTTACCTTACCTTTTCTTACTTTTCATTTCCTTTCCTTTCCATTCCTTACCTTACCTTTCCTTTCCTTACCTTACCTTACCTTTCCTTTCCTTTCCTTACCTTACCTTTCCTTTCCTTTCCTTTCCTTTCCTTTCCTTACTTTTCCATTCCTTTCCTTACCTTACCTTACCTTTTCTTACTTTTCATTTCCTTTCCTTTCCATTCCTTACCTTACCTTACCTTTCCTTTCCTTTCCATTCCATTCCTTACCTTACCTTTCCTTTCGTTTCCTTACCGTTCCTTTCCATTCCATTCCTTTCCTTACCTTTCCTTACCTTACCTTACCTTTCCTTTCCTTTCCTTTCCATTCCTTACTTTTCCATTCCTTTCCTTACCTTACCTTACCTTTCCTTTCGTTTCCTTACCGTTCCTTTCCATTCCATTCCATTCCTTACCGTTGCTTTCCATTCCATTCCTTACCTTTCCTTACCGTTCCTTTCCATTCCTTTCCTTTCATTTCCTTTCCTTTCCTTTCCTTTCCTTTCCTTTCCTTACCGTTCCTTTCCATTCCTTAACTTTCCTTTCCTTTCCTTTCCTTTCCTTTCCTTTCCATTCCTTTCCATTTCTTTCCTTTCCATTCCTTTCCATTCCTTTCCATTCCATTCCATTCCATTCCTTTCCTTTCCTTTCCTTTCCTTTCCATTCCTTTCCTTTCCTTTCCTTTCCATTCATTTCCTTTCCATTCCATTCCATTCCTTTCCTTTCCTTTCCTTTCCTTTCCATTCCTTTCCATTTCTTTCCTTTCCATTCCTTTCCTTTCCTTTCCTTTCCATTCCTTTCCATTCCTTTCCTTTCCTTTCCATTCATTTCCTTTCCTTTCCTTTCCATTCCTTTCCATTCCTTTCCATTCCTTTCCTTTCCTTTCCTTTCCTTTCCTTTCCTTTCCTTTCCATTCCTTTCCTTTCCTTTCCTTTCCTTTCCATTCCATTCCATTACTTTCCATTCCATTCCATTACTTTCATTTCCTTTCCTTTCCATTCCTTTCCTTTCCATTCCATTCCTTTCCTTTCCTTTCCTTACCTTTCCTTACCTTACCTTACCTTACCTTTCCTTTCCTTTCCTTTCCATTCCTTTCCTTTCCTTACCTTACCTTACCTTTCCTTTCGTTTCCTTACCGTTCCTTTCCATTCCATTCCATTCCTTACCGTTGCTTTCCATTCCATTCCTTACCTTTCCTTACCGTTCCTTTCCATTCCTTTCCTTTCCTTTCCTTTCCTTTCCATTCATTTCCTTTCCATTCCATTCCATTCCTTTCCATTCCTTTCCTTTCCTTTCCTTTCCTTTCCATTCCTTTCCATTTCTTTCCTTTCCATTCCTTTCCTTTCCTTTCCTTTCCATTCCTTTCCATTCCTTTCCTTTCCTTTCCATTCATTTCCTTTCCTTTCCTTTCCATTCCTTTCCATTCCTTTCCATTCCTTACCTTACCTTACCTTTCCTTTCCATTCCTTTCCTTTCCTTACCTTACCTTACCTTTCCTTTCGTTTCCTTACCGTTCCTTTCCATTCCATTCCATTCCTTACCGTTGCTTTCCATTCCATTCCTTACCTTTCCTTACCGTTCCTTTCCATTCCTTTCCTTTCCTTTCCTTTCCTTTCCTTTCCTTACCGTTCCTTTCCATTCCATTCCATTCCTTTCCTTTCCATTCCTTTCCTTTCCTTTCCTTTCCTTTCCATTCCTTTCCATTCCATTTCTTTCCTTTCCATTCCTTTCCTTTCCATTCATTTCCTTTCCTTTCCATTTATTTCCTTTCCTTTCCTTTCCATTCCTTTCCATTCCATTCCTTTCCTTTCCATTCCTTTCCTTTCCTTTCCATTCATTTCCTTTCCATTCCATTCCTTTCCTTTCCATTCCTTTCCTTTCCTTTCCTTTCCTTTCCATTCCTTTCCATTCCATTTCTTTCCTTTCCATTCCTTTCCTTTCCATTCATTTCCTTTCCTTTCCATTTATTTCCTTTCCTTTCCTTTCCATTCCTTTCCATTCCATTCCTTTCCTTTCCATTCCTTTCCTTTCCTTTCCATTCCTTTCCTTTCCTTTCCATTCCTTTCCTTTCCTTTCCTTTCCTTTCCTTTCCATTCCATTCCATTACTTTCCATTCCATTCCATTACTTTCATTTCCTTTCCATTCCATTCCATTCCATTCCTTTCCTTTCCATTCCTTTCCATTCCATTCCATTACTTTCATTTCCTTTCCTTTCCATTCCTTTCCATTCCATACCTTTCCTTTCCTTTCCATTCCTTTCCTTTCCTTTCCATTCCTTTCCATTCCATTCCATTACTTTCATTTCCTTTCCTTTCCATTCCTTTCCATTCCATTCCATTACTTTCATTTCCTTTCCTTTCCATTCCTTTCCATTCCATACCTTTCCTTTCCTTTCCTTTCCTTTCCTTTCCATTCCATTCCTTTCCATTCCTTTCCATTCCTTTCCATTCCATTCCATTCCATTACTTTCCATTCCTTTCCTTTCCATTCCTTTCCTTTCCATTCCTTTCCATTCCATTCCATTCCATTCCATTCCATTCCTTTCCATTCCATTCCATTCCTTTCCTTTCATTTCCTTTCCTTTCCTTTCCATTCCATTCCTTTCCTTTCCTTTCCATTCCTTTCCATTCCTTTCATTTAATTTCCTTTCCTTTCATTTCCATTCCTTACCTTTCCTTTCCATTCCATTCCTTTCCATTCCATTCCTTTCCATTTCTTTCTATTCCATTCCATTCCATTCCATTCCATTCCTTTCATTTCCTTTCCATTCCATTCCATTCCTTTCCTTTCCTTTCCATTCCTTTCCTTTCCATTCCTTTCCATTCCTTTCCATTCCTTTCATTTAATTTCCTTTCCTTTCATTTCCATTCCTTACCTTTCCTTTCCATTCCTTTCCTTTCCTTTCCTTTCCCTTCATTTCCTTTCCTTTCCTTTCCATACCTTACCTTTCCTTTCCATTCCTTTCCATTCCATTCCTTTCATTTCCTTTCCTTTCCTTTCCTTTCCTTTCCTTTCCCTTCATTTCCTTTCCATTCCATTCCACTCCATTCCATTAATTTCCTTTCCTTTCCCTTCATTTCCTTTCCTTTCCATTCCATTACTTTCATTTCCTTTCCTTTCCATTCCTTTCCTTTCCATTCCTTTCCATTCCTTTCCATTCCATTCCATTCCATTCCATTCCTTTCCATTCCATTCCATTCCATTCCATTCCATTCCATTCCTTTCATTTCATTTCCTTTCCTTTCCATTCCATTCCATTCTATTCCTTTCCATTCCTTTCCATTCCTTTCCTTTCCATTCCTTTCCATTCCTTTCATTTAATTTCCTTTCCTTTCATTTCCATTCCTTACCTTTCCTTTCCATTCCTTTCCTTTCCTTTCCCTTCCCTTCCTTACCTTTCCTTTCCATTCCTTTCCATTCCATTCCTTTCATTTCCTTTCCTTTCCTTTCCTTTCCTTTCCATTCCTTTCCTTTCATTTCCTTTCCTTTCCATTCCACTCCATTCCATTAATTTCCTTTCCTTTCCCTTCATTTCCTTTCCTTTCCATTCCATTCCTTTCCTTTCCTTTACTTTCCCTTCATTTCCTTTCCTTTCCTTTCCTTTCCTTGTGTCTTCAGCTCCTCAAGAAACGGGAACATTGTGAGGATGAGAAGGAAACTAGTTTGTACATTAGCATATTCTCGAGGTCACTTCACAGCATCATCAGCTGCGCTCGAACGATCTGCCATTACGATAATCCTCACGATTAGCTCCCTCACTCCTCGTTTCCGTCGAGCTATTCAAGATGTCCGCTTTGAGAAGCTCTTGTTCTCACGCCTGTGATCCTCTCCTTCTGTTGTGTGTCCAGCGTGTGCAGATGGACAGTATGTGTGTGCTACCGGTCGCTGTGTGAGTTCTGATCTTCTGTGCGATGGCTACGATGACTGCGGTGATCTGAGCGATGAGCAGAACTGCGGTGAGTACACTTGAAATGCTTCATGTGAGATCAGATCAACAAGAGAATCACACTGAGCATGTGCAGGACAAAAGCTGCATTCATCTCGTCCCAGCAATCTGATCCATGAAACACTTTAAACACATTAAACACTTTAAACGCATTAAAACAACACATTTTACAACATACCCGCACAATGGACTTCCTTGCCACTGTCGCCTTTTTTCGCCTTTGGCTTTTGGCTTGCTTAGTTGGGGACATTTCATTTAATATTCAGCAATATTATTGATCTCCTGCATTGACAGCATTATATGAGAACTGAAGTGAGCTGGATTTATATATACTAAATTAATAACTTTTTTACAACAAAAATGAACCATCACTGAACTTACTTAAGCTGGACTGTGACATACAAAAATGTAACTTTGTTGCATTATTTTCCTGTTATCTCTGTAAAGCTGCTTTAAAAAGTGCTTGATATGAATAAAGGTGACTTGAGTAATGTTGACTTACCGCCACAAAAAGTGGAAATAAGGGAGATCAGCAGAGGGAATAAATCAATCCTACACAAAACACAAAATAACATACAAAGAAATGACGATTACCTCGTAATGCAAAGTCGAAATAACTCAACATGAAATAGCTCATTCAATGCCAAACAGGCATCAAGAGATCCATAAGATGTTCATTGTAATGTACATTCACAATAAAGCAGTTTTGAAAACTTTTAACTGATAATTCTCTGACTGCTAAGAACGTGCAACTTCCCAACAGCATTTCTCCTCATCTCCTATTCCACTCGCTAAATGCCATCACTAGATGGCGCTGTCTCTTTTTATGCCATCATTTAATCTATTTATACTCCGTTACATTAGCAACAGTTACAACTATGGCTGTCAAACTGATCCTGTTAATGCATGTGCTTAATGGCGCAGAGAAGGCGCCGATCATCGAAGATAACGGATGCACCGATATGAACATGTTGGCCGATACCGATAGTTCTTTATATTTGAAAGCCGATAACCGATATACAAGTTTTATATAATTTTTGAGAGTCTGATTACAAAAACAAAAGTCTCACCATTAAAAGCCACGTCCCAAACACACAATTATATGTTCTCATTATGATTTTCTGAAGCTGATATGACAGAACATGTTGCACTGAACTGTATTTTCCAAACATATTTCAAGCACGTCATAATCATCATGTTGAACATCTGAAGAGTCTCAGCTGGAGGAAATAATGCATTATTTATCAGCTTTAATATATCGGACACATTTTATTATCGGGCCGATGACGATGACATTAAAACTGAACATGTATCAGCCGATGCCGATAATCGTGCGTCGCTATAGACGATGGTAGGAGAAGTTTGTAGAAATGAGCAGGACGAGTCTGAGGGATTGTCAGAGAGATGATGGAGGAGGGAAGCCAATGTCTGTGAGGAATCTATGAAGATTTAACTCTGAACGCTAAAGTTACCGTCAAGGCCCGATACACTCACGGCAAACTTCATCTTCTTTCTTTCCTTGGGGGTAAAAATAAGTGTGAAAGGCCTGTGCAGTGATATACTGTCAGGGAACATCCCAACAACATCCACTCTTAGATGAATGTGTTCACGTGCTTCGAGTTTTCCTCTCAAGAACAAAAAGAGCAACACACATGAGAAACAGCGGTTCAGAAAGCATCTGATCATATGTGGAGCTCTGAGATTCAGATCTACAGTCACGTTTATTCATACAGCAATGCTTAAATGCAGCAGCTTTACAGTATTAAAGATGAAAAACAGTGTTAGTGTGTCTATTATTCAGAACCACATGCTTCAGTTTCTACTATAAATCAGCGATTTACACCTCAAAGGAGGCGGAGCCTCAGAGCCGCACCCACCTATTACATCATCATCACCATTGACCAATGGGAGCTTAAGGTGTTTACCAGCCGGAACTGTTCCGGAAAGCTTTGACAAGATGTTTTGAACAGTTCGTTGTTTATCAGGGTTAAACGCTCTACTTCCCAATAAAGGATACAGAATTCTGCTTTTGTGTTTTCCTTCTTTGAGTCGCTGTTCTGTCCTGAACTGTAATTGGGCTGTTTCGTCAGTGTGTGATTCGGCCAAAGAGCATCGCTGTGGAGAAGGACGATGTGTTCCTCAAGACTGGCTCTGTGACGGAGACCACGACTGCCTGGACAAGAGCGACGAGATGAACTGCTGTGAGTGTGTGTGTGTGTGTGTGTGTGTGTGTACCACAAGGCTCAGTACTAGGACCGCTGCTGTTCACTCTGTACATGCTACCATTAGGAGATATCATTAGGAAACATGGAATTAGCTTTCACTGTTATGCCGACGATACTCAGCTGTATATTTCTTCAAAACCTAACGAAACCTACCAATTCACAAAATTAACGGAATGCATAGCGGATATAAAAAACTGGATGACTAGTAATTTCCTACTACTAAATTCAGAAAAAACAGAGATTCTAATTATTGGACAAAAAACTTCCACACGTAATAACATAGAGTACTTTCTAACACTTGATGATGCTCTGTTAAGTCTTCGTCGTCGGTTAGGAACCTGTGTGTGTGTGTGTGTGTGTGTGTGTGTGTGTGTGTGTGTGTGTGTGTGTGTGTGTGTGTGGCTCTGTGATGGGACCACGACTGCCTGGACAAAAGCGACGAGCTCAACTGCTGTGTGGAACTGTACTGTGTGTTTGTGTAACCCTGCAGTGCATTAACGTGTGTGTGTGTGTGTGTGTGTGTGTGTGTGTAGCGTGTAAGTCCCAGGGTCTAGTGGAGTGCAGGAACAAGCAGTGCATTCCCAGTGCCTTTCGCTGCGATGGTGAAGATGACTGTAAAGATGGCAGTGATGAAGAAAACTGCACACAACAACAGAGTGAGTGCTCACACGCACACACAAACACACACACGCACACACAAACACACACACACACACACACACATGCGCGCGCGCACACACACACACACACACACTGATGGCTCTGTCTCTCAGCTCAGGGTGTGTGTCCTCCTGGTCAGTCCAGTTGTTCTTCCTCCTCCTGCTCCTCTGGCTGTCATGGAAACACGTCATGTGACCTGCGCAACAACACTGGCAACAACTGCAGTGAGTGAAACTGACCTCTGACCTCTGACCTCTGTCCACACACAGAGCACTGCAGAGACACCCATGTTTTACTCTAGATTTAGTGTCAGTTAGTTTAGCCAAAAATGGTTTTATAGTTTCAATGTGTGGTAACAACACACTTTAACCCTTTCACGCAGAGAGACCAGAGAGTCACTACAGTGGACCCCTGTTAAAAACATTCTTGCGTATGCATGGGTTTGATTGCATAACTGCACATCAGTGAACTCTAGTGCATCATGCTTTACACTGCCACCAAGTGGCCAGCCTTTGTACATGGATTTAGTTTTCTCCAAACCAAGTCAGTCAGAAATGCCAAGTTGCTACGGAATATAAATCCATTCATTTGATCCTAGGAGACTCTTGCAGGCAAAAAAAAAGTCATATCATTGTTACATTTTCCAAGCATTGATTGTAGATATTCTGATTAATCATCTGTCCACTAAATTGGACATCATGCATCACCAGCTATATTTCAGCTGCAATTCACACTATTACTGTGACTGTTGTTCTGGAAAACTCTTCATCTGCAGTAACTGTCAATAAATGTATTTGTGCTATTAGAATGTAATTTGCAGTTACGTCATAAAAGTAATCTGATTACTCGTTACATCACAAAAGTAATCTGATTACTCGTTACATCACAAAAGTAATCTGATTACTCGTTACGTCACAAAAGTAATCTGATTACTCGTTATCTGATTACTCGTTACGTCACAAAAGTAATCTGATTACTCGTTATCTGATTACTCGTTATATCACAAAAGTAATCTGATTACTCGTTACATCACAAAAGTAATCTGGTTACTCGTTATCTGATTACTCGTTACATCACAAAAGTAATCTGATTACTCGTTACATCACAAAAGTAATCTGGTTACTCGTTACATCCCAAAAGTAATCTGGTTACTCGTTATCTGATTACTCGTTATATCACAAAAGTAATCTGATTACTCGTTACATCACAAAAGTAATCTGGTTACTCGTTACATCACAAAATTAATCTGATTACTCGTTACATCACAAAAGTAATCTGGTTACTCGTTACATCACAAAATGTATCTGATTACTTGTTATCTGATTACTCGTTATATCACAAAAGTA
>NC_136893.1:400000-417500 GCF_949152265.1 Phoxinus phoxinus
CGGCCTGGACGAAAACCGCACTGTTCCTCCTGAATCCGAGGTTCTACTATCGGCCGTATTCTCCTCTCCAGTACCCTGGCATAGACTTTCCCGGGGAGGCTGAGAAGTGTGATCCCCCTGTAGTTGGAACACACTCTCCGGTCCCCCTTCTTAAAAAGAGGGACCACCACCCCAGTCTGCCATCCCAGAGGCACTGTCCCCGACGCGATGCTGCAGAGGCGTGTCAGCCAAGACAGCCCCACAACATCCAGAGACTTGAGGTACTCAGGGCAGATCTCATCCACCCCCGGTGCCTTGCCACCGAGGAGTTTCTTGACTACCTCGGTGACTTCAGCTTGGGTGATGGACGAGTCCACCTCTGAGACCTCAGCCTCTACTTCCTCAATGGAAGACGTGACGTCGGGATTGAGGAGATCCTCGAAGTATTCCTTCCACCGTCCGACAACATCCCCAGTTGAGGTCAACAGCTGCCCACCTCCACTGTAAACAGCATTGGTGGGGCACTGCTTCCCTCTCCTAAAGCGCCGGACGGTTTGCCAGAATCTCTTCGAGGCCAGCCGGTAGTCCTTCTCCATGGCCTCACCGAACTCCTCCCAGGCCCGAGTTTTTGCCTCCACAACCAGCCGGGCTGCACTCCACTTGGCCTGCCGGTACCCGTCAGCTGCCTCAGGAGTCCCACAAGCCAACCAGGCCCGATAGGCCTCCTTCTTCAGCTTGACGGCATCCCTTACTTCTGGTGTCCACCGGTAGGCGCAGGGAAACGACCCTCTCGTTCATCGGGGTAAACTCCAACACATGGCGGCTGAGCTGGGGGGCTATAAACAAACCCACACCAGCCCGTCCCTCACACAATGGGCAACTCTGAGCCCGTAGGGGGAGGCCCGGCCACCAAGCGCTCGCATATGAGCCCCAACCCCGAGCCTGGCTCCAGGGTAGGGCCCCGGCTGCGCCATACCGGGCGACATCACGGTCCTTGTTGTGGTGGTGTTCATAATAAAGTTTTTTTTTTTGAACGTCCAAAATGTCTTCACTATTTAAAAGTGTGTGTATGTGTGTGTGTAGTTCTCCTCTCTCTGCAGATGCAGTGCTGGACGTGTCGTCTGCTGCGGGACGGAGGCGCTGGCTGCATGTCGACCCAGAACCGAGTCCACAGAATATGATCCCTCTACAGGGCCTGCTGAAAAAGCAAGGGTGAGTGTGTGTGTGTGTGTGTGTGGGTGGGTGGTGAATGAGAGTGTGTGTGTGTAGTGAGTGAGTGAGTGAGTGAATTCTAGACATTTACTTGTAATTATGAATTACTTCATGTAAAAACAGCAGTCACTGAGAAGAGCCTGTTTAGAGACTGAGTTAACTGAACACACACACACACACACACACACTTGCACTCACTCACTCACTCACTCACTCACAGGTGTCACTCTTATCAACATCACTTCCACACACACACACACACACACACAGGTGTCACTCTTATCAACATCACTTCCTCCTGCAGGCAGAGCTGCCCATCATACAAGAGGATCTCACTGCAGTGTACAAGAGACGGTATGTACGACTGACTGACGCACACAAACACACGTCTGTGCCGTACATACTGGCCGTAAGATGGTGTTTCCTCACTCATTCTCTCTCTGTGTGTCAGATTGTGGGCGTCGCCCTGCGGCCCGGATGGTGAAGAGGATTCTGGGAGGCCGAACGAGTCGCCCGGGCCGCTGGCCGTGGCAGTGCTCACTACAGAGTGAACCTAGCGGACACATCTGTGGCTGTGTGCTCATCGGGGACAAGTGGGCTCTCACTGTAGCTCACTGCTTCGAGGGGTGAGAGAGCACACACAGATTATGCCCCTTCTCACAAGATGTAATATAACTCTATGGCGTCCCCAGAATGTGTCTGGGAAATTTCAGCTCAAAATACCAGATCATTTATAATAGCTTGGCAAATTTGCCCCATTTTTCAACTGGTATTTTCCTATTTATCACTGTGAAGCTGCTCTGAAGGAGTCAGTGTTGTGTAAAGCATGAGTAAGTGTGTAAGTGTGGATCTGTGTGCAGGCGTGAGAGCGCAGACGTGTGGAAGGTGGTTCTCGGGATCAATAATCTGGATCATCCTTCTCCACACATGCAAACGCGGCGAGTGCGAAACATCATCGTTCACTCGCGCTACAACCGTGCGGTGGTGGACTACGACATCAGTGTGCTGGAGCTGGAGTCCGAGGTACTGGTGACCAGTTACGTGCGGCCCGTGTGTCTGCCTCGCATCGGGACGCTTCCCAAACCCGACCAGTACTGCCACATCACCGGCTGGGGACACGTGGGCAACAGAAGTGAGTCTATCTCTCCTCTATTGAGGTGTACACTACCAGTCTAACTCTCCTCTATTGAGGTGTACACTACCAGTCTAACTCTCCTCTATTGAGGTGTACACTACCAGTCTAACTCTCCTCTATTGAGGCGTACACTACCAGTCTAACTCTCCTCTATTGAGGTGTACACTACCAGTCTAACTCTCCTCTATTGAGGTGTACACTACCAGTCTATCTCTCCTCTATTGAGGTGTACACTACCAGTCTAACTCTCCTCTATTGAGGTGTACACTACCAGTCTATCTCTCCTCTATTGAGGTGTACACTACCAGTCTATCTCTCCTCTATTGAGGTGTACACTACCAGTCTATCTCTCCTCTATTGAGGTGTACACTACCAGTCTATCTCTCCTCTATTGAGGCGTACACTACCAGTCTAACTCTCCTCTATTGAGGCGTACACTACCAGTCTATCTCTCCTCTATTGAGGCGTACACTACCAGTCTATCTCTCCTCTATTGAGGCGTACACTACCAGTCTATCTCTCCTCTATTGAGGTGTACACTACCAGTCTATCTCTCCTCTATTGAGGCGTACACTACCAGTCTATCTCTCCTCTATTGAGGTGTACACTACCAGTCTATCTCTCCTCTATTGAGGTGTACACTACCAGTCTATCTCTCCTCTATTGAGGCGTACACTACCAGTCTATCTCTCCTCTATTGAGGTGTACACTACCAGTCTATCTCTCCTCTATTGAGGTGTACACTACCAGTCTATCTCTCCTCTATTGAGGCGTACACTACCAGTCTATCTCTCCTCTATTGAGGCGTACACTACCAGTCTATCTCTCCTCTATTGAGGTGTACACTACCAGTCTATCTCTCCTCTATTGAGGTGTACACTACCAGTCTATCTCTCCTCTATTGAGGTGTACACTACCAGTCTAACTCTCCTCTATTGAGGTGTACACTACCAGTCTATCTCTCCTCTATTGAGGTGTACACTACCAGTCTATCTCTCCTCTATTGAGGCGTACACTACCAGTCTATCTCTCCTCTATTGAGGTGTACACTACCAGTCTATCTCTCCTCTATTGAGGTGTACACTACCAGTCTATCTCTCCTCTATTGAGGCGTACACTACCAGTCTATCTCTCCTCTATTGAGGTGTACACTACCAGTCTATCTCTCCTCTATTGAGGTGTACACTACCAGTCTAACTCTCCTCTATTGAGGTGTACACTACCAGTCTATCTCTCCTCTATTGAGGTGTACACTACCAGTCTAACTCTCCTCTATTGAGGTGTACACTACCAGTCTATCTCTCCTCTATTGAGGCGTACACTACCAGTCTATCTCTCCTCTATTGAGGCGTACACTACCAGTCTATCTCTCCTCTATTGAGGTGTACACTACCAGTCTATCTCTCCTCTATTGAGGTGTACACTACCAGTCTATCTCTCCTCTATTGAGGCGTACACTACCAGTCTATCTCTCCTCTATTGAGGTGTACACTACCAGTCTATCTCTCCTCTATTGAGGTGTACACTACCAGTCTATCTCTCCTCTATTGAGGTGTACACTACCAGTCTATCTCTCCTCTATTGAGGTGTACACTACCAGTCTATCTCTCCTCTATTGAGGCGTACACTACCAGTCTATCTCTCCTCTATTGAGGTGTACACTACCAGTCTATCTCTCCTCTATTGAGGTGTACACTACCAGTCTATCTCTCCTCTATTGAGGTGTACACTACCAGTCTATCTCTCCTCTATTGAGGTGTACACTACCAGTCTATCTCTCCTCTATTGAGGCGTACACTACCAGTCTATCTCTCCTCTATTGAGGTGTACACTACCAGTCTATCTCTCCTCTATTGAGGCGTACACTACCAGTCTATCTCTCCTCTATTGAGGTGTACACTACCAGTCTATCTCTCCTCTATTGAGGTGTACACTACCAGTCTATCTCTCCTCTATTGAGGCGTACACTACCAGTCTATCTCTCCTCTATTGAGGCGTACACTACCAGTCTATCTCTCCTCTATTGAGGTGTACACTACCAGTCTATCTCTCCTCTATTGAGGTGTACACTACCAGTCTATCTCTCCTCTATTGAGGCGTACACTACCAGTCTATCTCTCCTCTATTGAGGTGTACACTACCAGTCTATCTCTCCTCTATTGAGGCGTACACTACCAGTCTATCTCTCCTCTATTGAGGCGTACACTACCAGTCTATCTCTCCTCTATTGAGGTGTACACTACCAGTCTATCTCTCCTCTATTGAGGTGTACACTACCAGTCTATCTCTCCTCTATTGAGGTGTACACTACCAGTCTATCTCTCCTCTATTGAGGTGTACACTACCAGTCTATCTCTCCTCTATTGAGGTGTACACTACCAGTCTATCTCTCCTCTATTGAGGCGTACACTACCAGTCTATCTCTCCTCTATTGAGGTGTACACTACCAGTCTAACTCTCCTCTATTGAGGTGTACACTACCAGTCTATCTCTCCTCTATTGAGGTGTACACTACCAGTCTATCTCTCCTCTATTGAGGTGTACACTACCAGTCTATCTCTCCTCTATTGAGGTGTACACTACCAGTCTATCTCTCCTCTATTGAGGCGTACACTACCAGTCTATCTCTCCTCTATTGAGGTGTACACTACCAGTCTATCTCTCCTCTATTGAGGTGTACACTACCAGTCTATCTCTCCTCTATTGAGGTGTACACTACCAGTCTATCTCTCCTCTATTGAGGCGTACACTACCAGTCTATCTCTCCTCTATTGAGGCGTACACTACCAGTCTATCTCTCCTCTATTGAGGCGTACACTACCAGTCTATCTCTCCTCTATTGAGGTGTACACTACCAGTCTATCTCTCCTCTATTGAGGTGTACACTACCAGTCTATCTCTCCTCTATTGAGGTGTACACTACCAGTCTATCTCTCCTCTATTGAGGTGTACACTACCAGTCTATCTCTCCTCTATCGTGTTCGTAACTGTCGCCGCTATTGGATTCACCACTGGCTGGTAGAATAAGAACAAATAAAACTAGTCGATTCACTTTAAAAAAAATGAAATCTGGTGATGGCAGTGTTGTAATGAACAAACTCAAACTTTGAATATGGTTTGAGTAAATTATGGCAGTAGCCTTGTGTTGTCGATGATGATGTTGTTGATGTTGTTGATGTTGTTGTTGTTGTTGATGATGTTGTTGTTGTTGATGATGATGATGATGTTGTTGATGTTGTTGTTGATGTTGATGTGTGTATTGTGTTCCTCCAGTGCCGTTTAAGCTGCAGGAGGGGGAAGTGCGGATCATCTCCGTCTCTCAGTGTCAGTCTTACTTCAACATGAAGACCATCACGTCACGCATGCTCTGCGCCGGATACGAGGCGAGAACCATCGACTCGTGCATGGTGAGTGTGTGTGTGTGTGTGTGTGTCGTCACGGTGACGCCATGAGTGTGTGTGTGTGTGTTGACATCATGACATCATATGTATCTATATAAATGGCTCATTCATTCATCATGAGTGTGTGTGTGTGTGTTTGTGTGTGTGCAGGGTGACAGTGGTGGGCCGCTGGTGTGTGAGGAGGACGACGGCCGCTGGTCTCTGTACGGTTTGACCTCCTGGGGCTCCGTGTGTTTCTCTAAGGTCCCGGCCCCCGGGGTCTACGCCAACGTCACTCACTTCACCCAGTGGATCGAGAGACAGATCTACCTGCGCACGTTCAGCCTGCTCTAGGTGCACACACACACACACATCATTCCACGCGCCTGTCTGGACTGTCTCACACACGCTTCACTCGTCCTGTGTTGCTCGACTCGATCCTCAAGGGGGCGACAGGTTCCTTCACATCTGTCAGTAAATCAGATGTTTATATTCAGGATCTGCTGTAAACATGTGGACAGTGAAACTCTCCAGTTCAAGCGAGCGCTTTAACACACATTACAAACTCACGTATGTGATCTGTCACATGATCACCCTTATAAACACCACAGACCCGTTCACACCAACGACGATAACGATAAAGAGAACGTTAGATATAGTTCTAAAAACCGTTCTCAATATTAAAGAATAGCAGAGTTCACACCACAGCTAAAACGAGTGCTGTTGCTAAAACGAGAACATAGCTGTTGAATGATAACACACTGACAGCCAATCAGAATTCGCTTAAATATGATGGACTCGCGCATTTAAAACGTCAGACGATGTTTTACCTCAAGGAATCCAGCACTCGTTCCAACGTCATCGTCTTGCTTCCTCTGAAGTTGTTTTTATTACACTTAATAAGCCTTGGACTATAAGCTCTGGCTCATTCTGCATAAGATTAGATGCCTAGAAAAATTCATTAACATCATCTAGAACAACATCTAGATCAACATCTAGAACAACATCTAGATCAACATCTAGATCAACATCTAGAACAACATCTAGAACAACATCTAGATCAACATCTAGATCAACATCTAGATCAACATTTAGAACAACATCTAGAACAACATCTAGAACAAACCCTATAACAACATCTAGAACAACACCTATAACAACATCTAGAACAACATCTATAACAGCATCTAGAACAACATCTATAACAGCATCTAGATCAACATCTAGATCAAACCCTATAACAACATCTAGAACAACACCTATAAAAACATCTAGAACAACATCAAGAACATCTAGAACAACATCTAGAACAACATCTAGAACAACATCTAGAACAACATCTAGAACAACATCTAGAACAACATCTAGAACAACATCTAGATCAACATCTAGAACAACATCTAGAACAACATCTATAAAAACATCTAGAACAACATCTAGAACAACATCTAGAACAAACCCTATAACAACATCTAGAACAACACCTATAACAACATCTAGAACAACATCTATAACAGCATCTAGAACAACATCTAGAACAAACCCTATAACAACATCTAGAACAACACCTATAACAACATCTAGAACAACATCAAGAACATCTAGAACAACATCTAGATCAACATCTAGAACAACATCTATAAAAACATCTAGAACAACATCTATAACAGCATCTAGATCAACATCTAGAACAACATCTAGATCAACATCTAGAACAACATCTAGAACAACATCTAGAACAACATCAAGAACATCTAGAACTACATCTAGAACAACATCTAGATCAACATCTAGAACAACATCTAGATCAACATCTAGATCAACATCTAGAACAACATCTAGAACAACATCTAGAACAACATCTAGAACATCTAGAACAACATCTAGAACAACATCTGGCCAGTTTGTGTGTGACGCCTGGGGACGGCCATGTGGTCAGGGATCGGCCTCTGTTCACATCGTAGGACGCACCAACAACAACGACTGTGACGAGACCTGTCGACAGCTCAGAGCAATGATACTGACCCGTCAGCTAAATTCACGGTTCGATTATTAGGTCGATGACACTAGCTTCCCTCGAACCTAACCCTGACCCTAACCCTAGCCCTAACCCTAGCTGAGGACATCTGCTGGGTAAAGCCTGTACGTGCAACGAGCAGAAACGTGTTCAATGACGTCGTACACACTCTGAAACCGCAAATATCGTTATTGTTCTTAGTGTGAACGGTACTTACATCTATAAACAGCCATAATGAAATATATACTGATAAATATTATAACTTGGATAGATCCTGATAGATGAACAGCTCAAACTCAGCGCTTGCAACGCAATGGTCATGGGTTCGATTCCCAGGGAAAGCAATGTTGCTTAAATTAAATGTGAGTCGCTCAAATGCATAAATGTAAATACAGTCAAACCAGAATTCATCATCCAGACTCTTCAACATCTCTCACATCATCAGTTTATCCACTATAGTTTAGAGAACGGTGATGAATATGAGCAGAACTAATATTTGATATTTGACAGGTTTTGTCCATCCTTCTGTTAGACTGTCTCACACATGAATTATGCTGAATATCTGTCAGCTGGTAAATTTAACTACACAATTAGATAATACCAGTTTAGCTCAACCAGTGACCAAGCAATGCTTCATTGTGTTCAGTGTGTGTGTAAAAAGAGCATTAGCAGTTACAGACACACACTTCAGCAGAACATCATCAGCTCAGAGTGTTCCGATCATTTCTGCTCACACATTTGTATAATAATGTAGTGTCCTGCACACACTAGTGAAAAAATATCAAATATGATATCTGGTGTCTGAATAATTTTTGGTTTGACTGTAGATCAGTAATTACCCAGAAGTCAAAGCGCAGCTGTGTGTCACTATAGACGTCTAGTGTTTTATTACGCTTCATAAAGCCTGTTGTGTAGATGAACAGGTGTGTGTGTGTGTGTGTGTGTGTGTGAATGTGTGTGTGAATGTTGCCGAACACACTTCACGTCTCACGCCAGGTCAAAGGTCAAAGGGCTCCTGCTGCTCACCTTCCTTTCCTCTGCTGCTATTGGTCGGTTCTGTAAATGACCGGGACCGTGGAAAGCTCTCAGCCAATGATATTCTGTTATGGTTTTGTGTAGTGAATGACATCAGTGTGTTTCTGCAGTGCTTTTCCTCTCGTGTGTGTGTGTTTTAGTGATGTTCTCTTCACGTCACGCGTGTCACAGTGCTTTTAGTGCAACATTCCGTCTGGTTTCATTTTTTAAAGAATATTTTTCTACTGATTTTGAGCACATGAAGCAGTAAATCTGATGTACCATGTTTTTAATGCTCTGTAAATACAGTTGTGTAAAAATGTGCATTAAATATTTCTATCCATTACATTACCTGGAGATTCATCATTCTGTGTGTAATCTGATCCATCCTGAGATGTTGTTCAACAGACAGTCACTTTTATTATATTGTTATATATCAGCTTTGTAAAGTAGTTTTTAGTGGTTCTGAAGACCAAATTAAAGAGCAGATTTCTGCATATATGTAATTGTAACACTTTACAGTAAGATTCATTAGTTAACATTAATGTATTAACTAACAGGAACTAACAATGAGCAATACATTTATTACTGTATTTATTCATCTTTGTTGATGTTAGGTAATAAAAATACAGCTGTTCATTGTTAGTTCATGTTAGTTCAGTGCATTAACTAATGTTAACAAATACAACCTTTTTATATTTTAATAATTTATCAGTAAATGTTGAAATTAATATAATATTAATAAATGCTGAAAAAGTATTGTTCATTCTTAGTTCATGTTAACTAATGAACCTTATTGTAAAGTGTTACCGATGTAATATTTTAATATCTCACTGTCTCAGAAAGTACTCAATTTCCATTACGACTTTTTTTGCTTCTTGAAATCTGAATAAATTCCTGAATTAATCCCCAAATAAAAGAAAGATAGATGAAGAAGAGTGAGGAAAACCCTTGAGTTTGAAATGAATGCTGAAAGAAAATATTACCCCAGATCGGGATTTGATGCACGCGTGTAAACACAAAAATCTGCACAAGATCCGATTTTCCTCGTCCGATCTGAGCCACTTCCAAGTGTGGTTTTAAATCAGATCCATATCCGATATCTGGACTAATATATCGGTCTGAACACTCATATCTGATATCTGGACTAATATATCGGTCTGAACACACATATCTGATATCTGGACTAATATATCGGTCTGAACACTCATATCTGATATCTGGACTAATATATCGGTCTGAACACTCATATCTGATATCTGGACTAATATATCGGTCTGAACACTCATATCTGATATCTGGACTAATATATCGGTCTGAACACTCATATCTGATATCTGGACTAATATATCGGTCTGAACATATGGCAAGCCGTTTTAACATTTAATCATTTAAGCCTACTAGTATCTATTTTCATGCTACTAGTACTTATTTTTTAGATACTAGTATCTATTCCATTAAGTACTAGTACTTATTCATTAGATACTAGTGCTTATTCTTTAGGTACTAGTGCCTATTCATTAGATACTAGTGCTTATTCTTTAGGTACTAGTACCTTTTTAAAGATACTAGTACTTATTCATTAGATACTAGTACTTATTCATTAGATACTAGTACTTATTCATTAGATACTAGTACTTATTCATTAGATACTAGTACTTATTTAATAGATACTAGTACTTATTCATTAGATACTAGTACTTATTTAAATAGTGACTAGTCACTATTTTTTTGTTACTAGTAAAAAAATTTTTTTTTTGCCATTGACTTCTATGGGATCTGTCATTTAGATATCAACTATTCACTTCTGACTAGTATCTATTCCAATTGTGACTAGTACATATATATTAGATACTAGTACTTATTCATTAGGTACTAGTACTTATTTTTTAGATACTAGTACCCTTTAATAGATACTAGTACCTATTAAATAGATACTAGTAGCTATTAAATAGATACTAGTACTTATTCATTAGATACTAGTACTTATTCTTTAGATACTAGTGCTTATTATTTAGATACTAGTGCTTATTATTTAGATACTAGTATCTATTAATTAGATACTAGTACTTATTCATTAGATACTAGTACTTATTCAATAGATACTAGTAACTATTCTTATTTTACTAGTCACAACTGCTTTTTTACTAGTCTTATGTTATGACTAGTCAGAACGGCCACGGTAGAGTTCAATTAAAAATCTTACTAGTAAAATTTAAAATCTTACTAGTAACATTTGGAATAAATACTAGTATCTAATAAATAGGCACTAGTATCTATTAAATACGTACTAGTATCTAATGAATAAGTACTAGTATCTAATGAATAAGTACTAGTATCTAAATAATAAGCACTAGTATCTAAATAATAAGCACTAGTATCTAAATATGAAGCACTAGTATCTAAAGAATAAGTACTAGTATCTAATGAATAAGTACTAGTATCTATTTAATAGGTACTAGTATCTATTTAATAGGTACTAGTATCTATTAAAATGTACTAGTACCTAAAAAATAAGTACTAGTACCTAATGAATAAGTACTAGTATCTAATATATATGTACTAGTCACAATTGGAATAGATACTAGTCAGAAGTGAATAGTTGATATCTAAATGACAGATCCCATAGAAGTCAATGGCAAAAAAAGTTTTTTTTTACTAGTAACAAAAAAATAGTTACTAGTCACTATTTAAATAAGTACTAGTATCTAATGAATAAGTACTAGTATCTATTAAATAAGTACTAGTATCTAATGAATAAGTACTAGTATCTAATGAATAAGTACTAGTATCTAATGAATAAGTACTAGTATCTAATGAATAAGTACTAGTATCTATTGAATAAGTACTAGTATCTAATGAATAAGTACTAGTATCTAATGAATAAGTACTAGTATCTAATGAATAAGTACTAGTATCTTTAAAAAGGTACTAGTACCTAAAGATTAAGCACTAGTATCTAAAGAATAAGCACTAGTACCTAAAGAATAAGCACTAGTATCTAATGAATAAGTACTAGTATCTATTAAATAAGTACTAGTATCTAATGAATAAGTACTAGTATCTAATGAATAAGTACTAGTATCTAATGAATAAGTACTAGTATCTAATGAATAAGTACTAGTATCTATTGAATAAGTACTAGTATCTAATGAATAAGTACTAGTATCTAATGAATAAGTACTAGTATCTAATGAATAAGTACTAGTATCTTTAAAAAGGTACTAGTACCTAAAGATTAAGCACTAGTATCTAAAGAATAAGCACTAGTACCTAAAGAATAAGCACTAGTATCTAATGAATAAGTACTAGTACTTAATGGAATAGATACTAGTATCTAAAAAATAAGTACTAGTAGCATGAAAATAGATACTAGTAGGCTTAAATGATTAAATGTTAAAACGGCTTGCCATAATATCGGTCTGAACACACATATCTGATATCTGGACTAATATATCGGTCTGAACACACATATCTGATATCTGGACTATTATATCGGTCTGAACAAACATATCAGATATCTGGACTAATATATCGGTCTGAACACACATATCTGATATCTGGACTAATATATCGGTCTGAACACACATATCTGATATCTGGACTATTATATCGGTCTGAACAAACATATCTGATATCTGGACTAATATATCGGTCTGAACACACATATCTGATATCTGGACTAATATATCGGTCTGAACACACATATCTGATATCTGGACTAATATATCGGTCTGAACACACATATCTGATATCTGGACTATTATATCGGTCTGAACACACATATCAGATATCTGGACTAATATATCGGTCTGAACACACATATCTGATATCTGGACTAATATATCGGTCTGAACACACATATCCGATATCTGGACTAATATATCGGTCTGAACACTCATATCTGATATCTGGACTAATATATCGGTCTGAACACTCATATCAGATATCTGGACTAATATATCGGTCTGAACACTCATATCTGATATCTGGACTAATATATCGGTCTGAACACACATATCCGATATCTGGACTAATATATCGGTCTGAACACACATGTCCGATATCTGGACTAATATATCGGTATGAACTGGACTAATATTTCAGTCTGAACACACATATCTGATATCTGGACTAATATATCGATCTGAACTGGACTAATATAGACTTGAAATTATCTGAACTTATTTCCTTAAATACTTTTAAGTCCAGATTGAGAGAACCTGAAATGACCTGTTTAAATTGTAAATGTTTTTAATTATTTGTATTGTACAACTTTTATAAATGTAATTGACTGTGTTTATGCTGCCTCTTGGCCAGGACTCCCTTGAAAAAGAGGTTTTTAACCTCAATGGGACTTTCCTGGTTAAATAAAGGTTAAATAAAAATAAAAAATAAAAAATATATCGGTCTGAACACTCATATCTGATATCTGGACTATTATATCGGTCTGAACACACATATCTGATATCTGGACTAATATATTGGTCTGAACACTCATATCTGATATCTGGACTAATATATCGGTCTGAACACACATGTCTGAACTGGACTAATATATCGGTCTGAACACACATGTCCGATATATGGACTAATATATCGGTCTGAACACACATATCTGATATCTGGACTATTATATCGGTCTGAACACTCATATCTGATATCTGGACTAATATATCGGTCTGAACACACATATCTGATATCTGGACTATTATATCGGTCTGAACACTCATATCTGAACTAATATATCGGTCTGAACACACATATCTGATATCTGGACTATTATATCGGTCTGAACACACATATCTGATATCTGGACTATTATATCGGTCTGAACACTCATATCTGATATCTGGACTATTATATCGGTCTGAACACTCATATCTGATATCTGGACTAATATATCGGTCTGAACACACATATTTGATATCTGGACTAATATATCGGTCTGAACACACATATCTGATATCTGGACTAATATATCGGTCTGAACACACATATCTGATATCTGGACTAATATATCGGTCTGAACACACAAATCTGATATCTGGACTAATATATCGGTCTGAACACTCATATCTGATATCTGGACTAATATATCGGTCTGAATACACATGTCTGAACTGGACTAATATATCGGTCTGAACACACATGTCCGATATCTGGACTAATATATCGGTCTGAACACACATATCTGATATCTGGACTATTATATCGGTCTGAACACTCATATCTGATATCTGGACTAATATATCGGTCTGAACACACATGTCCGATATCTGGACTAATATATCGGTCTGAACACTCATATCTGATATCTGGACTAATATATCGGTCTGAACACACATGTCCAATATCTGGACTAATATATCGGTCTGAACACTCATATCTAATATCTGGACTAATATATCGGTCTAAACACACATATCTGATATCTGGACTAATATATCGGTCTGAACACTCATATCTGATATCTGGACTAATATATCGGTCTGAACACACATGTCCGATATCTGGACAAATATATTGGTCTGAACACACATATCTGATATCTGGACTAATATATCGGTCTGAACACACATATCTAATATCTGGACTAATATATCGGTCTGAACACACATGTCTGATATCTGGACTAATATATCGGTCTGAACACACATGTCTGATATCTGGACTAATATATCGGTCTGAACACACATATCTGATATCTGGACTAATATATCGGTCTGAACACACATATCTGATATCTGGACTAATATATCGGTCTGAACACTCATATCTGATATCTGGACTAATATATCGGTCTGAACACACATATCTGATATCTGGACTAATATATCGGTCTGAACACACATGTCTGATATCTGGACTAATATATCGGTCTGAACACACATATATGATATCTGGACTAATATATCGGTCTGAACACACATGTCCGATATCTGGACTAATATATCGGTCTGAACACACATATCCGATATCTGGACTAATATATCGGTCTGAACACACATGTCCGATATCTGGACTAATATATCGGTATGAACTGGACTAATATATCAGTCTGAACACACATATCTGATATCTGGACTAATATATCGATCTGAACTGGACTAATATATCGGTCTGAACACTCATATCTGATATCTGGACTATTATATCGGTCTGAACACACATATCTGATATCTGGACTAATATATTGGTCTGAACACTCATATCTGATATCTGGACTAATATATCGGTCTGAACACACATGTCTGAACTGGACTAATATATCGGTCTGAACACACATGTCCGATATATGGACTAATATATCGGTCTGAACACACATATCTGATATCTGGACTATTATATCGGTCTGAACACTCATATCTGATATCTGGACTAATATATCGGTCTGAACACACATATCTGATATCTGGACTATTATATCGGTCTGAACACTCATATCTGAACTAATATATCGGTCTGAACACACATATCTGATATCTGGACTATTATATCGGTCTGAACACACATATCTTATATCTGGACTATTATATCGGTCTGAACACTCATATCTGATATCTGGACTATTATATCGGTCTGAACACTCATATCTGATATCTGGACTAATATATCGGTCTGAACACGCATATTTGATATCTGGACTAATATATCGGTCTGAACACACATATCTGATATCTGGACTAATATATCGGTCTGAACACACATATCTGATATCTGGACTAATATATCGGTCTGAACACACATGTCCGATATCTGGACTAATATATCGGTCTGAACACTCATATCAGATATCTGGACTATTATATCGGTCTGAACACACATATCTGATATCTGGACTAATATATCGGTCTGAACACTCATATCTGATATCTGGACTAATATATCGGTCTGAATACACATGTCTGAACTGGACTAATATATCGGTCTGAACACACATGTCCGATATCTGGACTAATATATCGGTCTGAACACACATATCTGATATCTGGACTATTATATCGGTCTGAACACTCATATCTTATATCTGGACTAATATATCGGTCTGAACACACATGTCCGATATCTGGACTAATATATCGGTCTGAACACTCATATCTGATATCTGGACTAATATATTGGTCTGAACACACATGTCCGATATCTGGACTAATATATCGGTCTGAACACTCATATCTAATATCTGGACTATTATATCGGTCTGAACACACATATCTGATATCTGGACTAATATATCGGTCTGAACACTCATATCTGATATCTGGACAAATATATCGGTCTGAACACACATATCTGATATCTGGACTAATATATCGGTCTGAACACACATATCTGATATCTGGACTAATATATCGGTCTGAACACACATATCTGATATCTGGACTAATATATCGGTCTGAACACACATATCTGATATCTGGACTATTATATCGGTCTGAACACACATATCCGATATCTGGACTAATATATCGGTCTGAACACACATGTCCGATATCTGGACTAATATATCGGTCAGAACACACATGTCTGATATCTGGACTAATATATCGGTCTGAACACACATATCCGATTCCCCTTTCAGTTCAAGTCACCACAATGCGAGCACGACACGTTTATTCACACAGAGAACATACCTTATTTCTCAGCAATGAGGTGATAACTGTAATTAAACCAACCAGCTTCACTATTCTCTCTCTCTCTCTCTCTCACACACACACACATACACACACACACACACATACAGAGCTCCTCCTGTGCAGACACACACACACACACATACAAAGCTCCTCCTATGCAGCCACACACTCACACACACACACACACACACTGGTCTTCAGAGCGCATCATGTCCTCCTCGGGGAACTCCTCGAACCTCACGCGCATGAACATGTTCGCGCAGTCTCCGTGGCGCGTGGCGTTGTGGTCGCTCGCGTTCGCGCTGGTTCTGCTGGTGTCGGTGACCGGGAACCTGATCGTGATTTGGATCATCGTCGCGCACAAGAGGATGAGGACCGTCACCAACTACTTTCTGCTGAACCTCGCGGTGTCCGACGCGTGCGTGGCCGCGCTCAACGCGCTGGTGAACTTCGTGTACGGCGCGCGCGGGCACTGGCACTTCAGCAGCGCGTACTGTCGCTTCCAGAACTTCTACCCGGTGACCGCAGTGTTCGCCAGTGTGTACTCGATGAGCGCCATCGCCTTAGACAGGTGACACACACACACACACACACACACACACTAACCCGACTCCTAAACCTACCCATGACACCAAAAATTAAGTGAGTTGATGCTTAAAAAAAGCAAAATGATCTGCCAATGGGGTCAGAAAAATTATGTTGTTTCTGTTTGAATTAAGATTATTTTTCTGACCCCATTGTCAAATAATTTTGCTTTTTTTAAGCATCAACTCACTTAATTTTGATTAATTCCCCCAGAAAACAGGATATCATATCTTATGTCATTTTACTCATCTAGTAAATGCATCTTGGTTTAATAATTATTCGATATTTGGACTGGATCGAGAAGAGCATGTTTGCAGTGTTGTGCATCCGGATTACATTCATATAGAACATATTTTAGCAGTAGTTATTCAAAATAAGTATCTACTCAAGAGAGTGTGTGATTTTGTGTCCAGGTGACTCTTACGTAAACGGGTCACTTCCTGTGTCACTTCCTGTGTGGTCAGGTACATGGCGATCATCCACCCGATGAAGCCCCGCCTCTCGGCGACGGCCACCCGAGCCGTGATCGTGTGTGTGT
>NC_136893.1:432500-460000 GCF_949152265.1 Phoxinus phoxinus
TCAGCATCTCGTCTCTCAGCGCTTATACTGTCGGTCAGTCACAGAATCTCACACACACATGTTGCTTTTGTCATTTCAAGGACTTTGCAACTAACCCTAAGCCTGCTGTTTTATACAGAGATAAAAACATCCCCTGAATCTCACAGAAGCCTTTTCTATTTTACTTTGTAACTCAAACATTATTTATTGAGTCTCTTGAAATAAAGGACAATACTGACATGTTCCAGGTTCCGAATGTTGTAACGAGTAGAAATAAGGTGTGGCCCCTTTAAGAGCTGCATTGTGTGTGCGCCTCGAACAACCCATGTATACGGACTACTTCTGTTTTCGGTTTGTTGCTTGTTTCAAGTTATTAAGTAACACTGTGGATGGTGACTGTCTTCTTCTCATGGATGTCCATAGAACTCTTTGAGTCTCAGTGATGCTCAAATGTTGCTTGAATTGCCATGTTTCTTAGCTAAGAGCCCAGGAAGGGGTTTACAGTGCTGAGTTCACACGTCACATCTTGGACACAGTTCTGCACCCTGTTCAAGACATTGGAGTGTGTTTCGTCCATCGGAGGACCAAGAGCGTGTCTGGTGAGGTAATCTTGACCACGTACAAGCTCAGGGAGAACCATTTCCAACGTTTGAAACACACTTGATATCTGAATTCAAGAAACTGAAGTCTCCACCACCAGAACAAGAGCAGATTTATCTTATCTGCAAGCATGCAACAGAGTCGCACTGTACGGAAGGCAAATTGCTTCAGTCATAAACTCTTGATGCGCGTCCACGAGCTGCACTCCGCTCTCGACCCTGACAGCCGTAGCGAATCAATAGTAGAGGCGAGCAAAAACATGTGGGAGACTTATTGTTTCAAATGTTCTGCGCCTGGTTTCACATTGAGAAACTGTCCAAACTGAGTCTTTTCCACCCACTGTGACAAACAGAGAAGTCCATTTTCAAATGAGCCACAAAACCCTAAGGAGGATAGTAAAGCCACGACATACCAAGACAAACACGACATCTTCAAGAGCAAAAGCAAACTTCTGTCCGGCAGAAGGTAAACTTCAGAAGGGGGAGGACGTTTCTCCGAGGCAATCCTCCCTCCAGAAGATGAATGCGCCTCACCCTTGTCCTGTGTCCCCGCCTGAGCCGCTTGTGGAGGACCGTACTTCTCCTCCATTTTGGAATACACTATTTATTGTTAGCTTCTGTCATAAGGCCATCGACGTAGCGCTGGACACCGGTGCCTCACTTTCATCGGTTCACACAAATGTAATCTGATGTCTTTCGACATTCTCAGAAGGTTCAACCTTGGACATTTCCCCAAATTCAGCTTGCACTCCGACTGGTGTTGTCTGGTTACAATTTGGCCTCCAGGGTAAAAGTTTCTACCATCGGTTTGTCATTATCCCTGATCTTTCCTCTCCACTCATCTTAGGAATGGATGTTATGCTACGAGCATCAATTAGCATTCATATCCCATCAAGGACGGTGACCCTGGCTGAATCTACACCCCAAGGTTTTGAGTGGTTGGAGGCACCTGAGCTTGGGAGCTTGATCTTCTTGGATGTCTGCCAGTCTGCCTTGGATGAGAAAGTTGAGATGGCTTGTCTGAAAAGGGAACAAAAAGGGAAATTGTTGGACCTCCTTAAAGACTTTTGGAGCTTGTTTGACGGACACCTGGGGCACACCTCATTGGGGGAGCACGTAATCAACACGGATGAAGCAAATCCAGTTTACCTCCCGGCATACCGGACCTTACCAGCTAGGAAACAAATCATCGAAGATCAGATTCAGATGATGCTGGAAGGGAACATCATCGAACCTTCTTCCAGTCCATGGGCTGCACCGGTAGTAATGGTCAAGAAGCCATGTGGAGACCACGGGTTTTGTGTAGACTACAGAGGTCTTAATCACCTGACAATTAAGGATTCATACCCACTGCCCAGAGTTGACAAATCAGTGGATTTCCTAGCTCGTGGAAAATGTCTTACTACTCTTGATTTGGCTCGGGGGTACTGTCAGGTGTCGGTAGAGAAACAGTTAAGGCCAAAGACAGCATTCGCATCCCACTGTGGCTTTTGGGCTTTTTTGTGAGTAATGAACGACGTCCTTGCTGGATTGGTTTACAAGTGCTGTGCAGTGTACTTGGATGATATCTTCGTCACATCCCGACCTTTGAACAACACTTGGAAGACCTCCGGAAAGTCCTGTATAAACTTGAGTCAGCTGGTTTGACTTTCAAACTAAATAATTGTCAGTTCTGCTTGAGTTGACTCGTGTTCCAAGGTCACTCCGTATGGTATTTCTCCTGATCTGAGAAAGGTGGAAGCGGTCACAGAGTTCAGAATGGCAAAACAAGTGAGAGGATATCTCTGCGTCACAAGCTATTACAGACGATAAATTTAAAATTTTGCACAAAAAGTTTTAAACACTTTTAAAATTCACCAGAAAGGAAACCCTGTTCGACTGGGACAACAGTTGTCAGGCTTCGATGGATTACTTGGAAAACTGTCTTACATTTGAACCCAGTTTTCACACAGATTTCACACGCCCATTCTTCATCCACACTGACGCTTGTGACTTGGGCCTTGGTGTAGCCTTGATGCAGAAGAATGAAATAGGGCGAGGTGTGTAGCTTTCACGAGCAGGATGTTCAAAGCGGAAAGAAAGTACTCAAAAACAGAGAAAGAGCCTGAAGTGGCTGATGAACCGACGGTTGGCGAGATGGTCCTTGCGCCTACAGGATTTTGATTTTATCATTGTCCACAAGCCGGGTGTTCAAAATAAAGTTCCAGACGCTCTATCACGCAACCCACTGCCGCATTGCTAGGGCCTTATTCACATCCTTTGACAGTCTTTCCTCGGTCACGATCACAGACAGGGCACAGTTGAGGCCGTTACAAAATGGTGACCCAGTGGTTGGCGGCCTTCTTCGAAACCTTGAAGTGTGCGGTACAGACGAAGAACATGTCATTCATGATCTGCTTTATTTCAGGGACCCTAAGATAACCTGCAGTGTCCACCCAAAGAAGCAGCTTAAGTTATACGTTCCAACCGTAATTCGACCCACTGTACTCAAATATTATCCTGCCCTCTTACAGCTGGACACCTGGGTGTGACAAAAACACTGGCCAGGCTGAAACAAAGGTTCTTTTGGCCCAAATATGTCATGTTCTGTGTGCCAGTGGACAAAGCCGAGCCAAAGAAAACCTGCAGGCCTGATGGTTCCCATCAAACCAATGAAACACTGGGGATACACAGGAGTGGATTTTGTGAGTGGCAATGAATATCTAATCGTCTTCGTTGACTACTTTTCACAATGAGTGCAGTGCTGTCGGCGACCGCTCAAGTGGCGGGTAAGTTTCTGAATGAGATATTTGCCCACACCTACCTCACATCAGATCGTGGGACCCCGTTTGTGAGCAATCTTTTTGAGCATGTAGTTGCTTCCCTTGGTACTGAACACAAGTGAACACCACTGAGAGTAAACCACACTTACAACTGGCATACATGCACACGTGGAGGACAAGCACACTTCGTGGGATAAGCATCTTCCACAAATCTGTCTCGCTCTTCGAACTGCTTCCCATTAAAGCACAGGTCAATCTCCAGCAATGTTTTATACGGCCGTGAATTGGAGTTGCTTAAATTGATAACACAACCAAACACTGCGGGAGGAGATGATCCCGGGGAGACCTTATCCTGAGAGTTTAAAAGCTTCCCTGCTGAATACATGCAAGAGCTGATCTAAGTGTCAGCCATACAAGAAAGAAACGGTACTATGGGAAGAAGCGATGAACGGGTCCTGGAGTGAAGACCCAGCCCAAACTCTACAGCCAAGTGGGCCCCAGTTTATGCCTTTCAACATGGACAATGGAGAAGATGCTGGCATGTTTCATGTCGTGAATCTGCAGCGGTTTCATTCATGGGACACGGCCATGCCCACAAGTTCCTGCGGTGAGATGTGAGACGTCGCTACTTTTGGATGAGGACTTTGACACCCAAACAGACAGAGAGGAATCTGTTGCTGACCCTGACTACACAAACTACTCAAACAAACTTTTGAATTTGACACTCAGATTAAATTCCTCCAGAACGGTGTACTGGACACTCGCTTGACGTGCTCCTGACGGTGTTGACGGAGACTGGACATGTGCTGCTGTGACTGCCGAACCCGCAGATCAGGGTTACGCACTGAGACAGAGAACCGTCCCTGCAATCACTTCTGACTGGACGGCAACTAAGTGGACTTACTAACCTCTACTACACACAAAGATTTGACTTGTATTAAGGACGACAGACGAATGTTACTTAAAAGTGTTAATTGTTATTGTTCTTGCATGTTCATTGTTCCCATCTAGAGAAAATTGAATTTTTTGTGTTGTGGTCATACTTTTAAGTGTTACTGAACTAATGTACGCTGAGCTAACACGTATGCTTGTTCTGTCTGTACAGACTTATCTAGCCCTCTGTCTAGTTAACTTCTCAACTCAGTCGTGTATGAGCGGTTGAAGTAGAAATTGAAATATGTAGAAGTGGAAATATATGTTGGCTCGTAAATCTTATATGAGCACAGGTGATGTTAAAATAGCACTTTTAAGAGCTTACTGTACGTTATTTTATACGGCACATCTATGGTGTAGATCTAGTAAAGATAAAATGAACAAGCTTCAAGTGGCTTTTAATGATGCATTAAGAATTTTGATTAATAATAATTTAATGTGTCGATTGGGTGATTCAAGAGATAATGGTCTTAAATGATCCTATATTAAATGTGATACGAGGTGTTCCTCCGGGTTCTGGAAGCACTGGATCCACTGTTTGCTGTATGTAAATCTATGGTTGTATGTTATTCTTTTCTTTTACTTTGTGATATTGACCGAAGGATCTGGAATGAAGAATGAACGTCTGGTCTCTGCAATAACTCCCACTAAGTGAGCTATCCCTGTTTTCCTCCGTGTGTGTGTGTGTGTGTGTGTGTGTGTGTGTGTGTGTGTGTGTAGGTTTGGGTGTCGCCACTCTGTGTGTGGGTCTGCTGGTCCGTGTGTTGGTGACGTTCTGTGTGGTTCTATTCGCTGGTTTTAATATGAAGGAGAAGATCTTTATATCTCTGGCCTGGATGCCCAAAGCTACAGTACAGGTGAGCCTTGATGAAAACTTTATTGAAATCATATTTTCTTTGCTCTATTTACAAAGAACTTATTGACATGTTTTTGAATCCATCACCCAAACCGGAAATTACATCATTGCTTCCATCTGTTGCACTATCCTGTGTGTGTGTGTGTGTGTGTGTTCAGGCAGCTCTCGGCTCCACGGCGTTGGATGTGGCCCGCAGTGCTGGAGACGAGCAGCTTCAGAAATATGGCATGGATGTTCTGACGCTGGCGGTTCTTGCGATTCTCTTCACGGCGCCGGTCGGAGCGCTGGCCATCGGCCTCACCGGACCCAAACTACTGCAGCAGAACACACACACACTGCAGAACACACACACAACGGGTGAGCAACACACACACTGCAGAACACACACACACACACACACACACACACACGGGGTGAGCAACACACACTGCAGAACACACACACACTGCAGAACACACACACAACGGGTGAGCAACACACACTGCAGAACACACACACACACACACACACACACAGGGTGAGCAACACACACACTGCAGAACACACACACACAACGGGTGAGCAACACACACAATGCAGAACACACACACACACGGGGTGAGCAACACACACTGCAGAACACACACACAGTGCAGAACACACACACAACGGGTGAGCAACACACACACTGCAGAACACACACACAACGGGTGAGCAACACACACATTGCAGAACACACACACAACGGGTGAGCAACACACACTGCAGAACACACACACACACACACACGGGGTGAGCAACACACACACACACACACACACACACACACACACACACACACACACACGGGGTGAGCAACACACACACACACACACACACACACTACACGTCTCACTGCAAAAAAAACTTTTTTTACAATAATAATAAATAAGAATGAGTTTTTGCTTAAAACAAGCAGAATGATCTTCCAATGGAGTAATAATATTAAAAACAGAAACAACATTATTTTTCTGACCCCATTGGCAGATCATTTTGCTTGTTTTAAGCAGAAACTCATTTAATTTTTATTTATTTCCCCCAAAAAACTCACTTAATATCGTATGTAATTTTACTACTTTATTAAATGCATCCTGATTTAAGAAATGTTTGATATTTGGACTGAAAACAAGAAAAGCATGTTTTGCAGTGTGTTCTATGATAAGTGTTTGTAAGTACACCTACTGTGCCTTCAGCTCATTTCATAACACACTGTCTATGCCCCCTTTGCTGGTCCATTAACTTTAGGACATTAGACATTAGGACTTTGTAGTAATTAACAATTTAAACAGTTTATACTTTAATCTTTATGAACTCTTGAATTTGGCATATTTGACAATACGCACCACTAACCGTCCCATCAGCCCATCAGCCCATCAGCCCATCAGCCCATCAGCCCGTCAGCCCGTCAGCCCGTCAGCCCGTCAGCCCGTCAGCCCGTCAGCCCGTCAGCCCATCAGCCCATCAGCCCATCAGCCCGTCAGCCCGTCAGCCCGTCAGCCCGTCAGCCCGTCAGCCCGTCAGCCCGTCAGCCCATCAGCCCATCAGCCCATCAGCTACTGCTCTGAGAAAACACAACATTCGGCTCGTTTTTACTGGACCAATCTTCTTTTACACACTAGTATAAAGCCCTCATGTCCGCTTTAACACACCCTCAAACGGGGTGGGAAATCACTGACACAAAATGGGCTAATGGTGTAATGTGTCTGTGTATTGTCAAATATGGCAAGTTCAAGGGTTAATAAAAAAAGATTGTTTCAGCAGAAACTGCCCAGATTTAGGGTTTAGTTAGAGCAGTCGCCCTCGTATGAAGCCTTCGTGTTTACTCTGACACACCATCAAAGGGGATGGAGAAAAGTTCCTGTGAACTGAGCTGACGGAGCAATAAGCACCTGTTTATGGGCAAATATGGCAAGTTCAAGGGCTCATAAAACAATATTGGTAAAGTAAAACCTGCCCAGACTTAGGGTTTAGTTAGAGCAGTCGCCCTCGTAGGAAGCCTTCGTGTCCACTTCACCTCATCCCTAAAGAAGTTGGAGAGTTGTAGTTGCAAATTGGGCGGATGGTGCAATGTGTGTGTGTGTGTTGTCAAATATGGCAAGTGCAAGGGTTCATGGGAAATGACTGGTAAGGTAAGGCCAGATGTGAGGTTCAGGAGAGCAGTGGGCCTGGTGTGGAGCCTGTAGGTCTGCTGTGATGGTCCCGTCAGACTCACTGGGAAGAGTTGCTGGGAGATGGGCTGATGGAGCAATAAGCGCCGCTGTTTAGTGTCATGTTCATGTATAGGGTTAGTATGAAGTCTTTATGTCCACAAGTCAAGTCACCTTTATTTATATAGCACTTTTTACAATACAGAGTGTTTCATAGCAGCTTCACAGAGATAACAGGAAATACTGCACCAGTGTGTGAACAGTAGAGATGTCTCTCTCTCTGATGACTGCCGTGTGTCTGTCTCTGTAGATCAGTGTGTGTGTGAACAGTAGAGATGTCTCTCTCTCTGATGACTGCCGTGTGTGTGTCTCTCTGTAGATCAGTCTGAGCGTGACGCTCGTGTTGACGGCCTGGAGTCCAAACTCTGATCATCTCAGTGTCCCTCCGTGCTGTTCACAACCTGAACCTGTGTTAGCCTGACCTAGCTTTAGTAACACTAGCTTTATTAACAATAGCATTATTAACACACACACACACACACACACACACACACACACACTCACACTCACATCCAGACTCAAAACACATCTGTTTAGCTGTGCATTTCCTGAACGAGCTGTGCCACTGTGTGTCCGACTGTTTGCACTGTACTTTATTTTATTTTTATTCTAAACTGTTTTAATTATTCTTGTTTCTTTTGATTATTTTAATTTCTTCTATGTAAATCACTTTGGATTACCACTGTGTATGAAATGTGCTGTATAAATAAACTTGCCTTGATCTGCATCTGCTGAGTGGACTGAGTTGAATCTGATTGTGTAATAATATTTACAACCACTAGAGGTCAGGATAACACAACACACTCTCTCTCTCTCTCTCTCTCTCTCTCTCTCTCTCTCTCTCACACACACACACACACACACACACTCACTCACTCACACACACACACACACACACACACACACACAGACAATAAACACATTGAGTGTGTGTGTGGGTCGTTTGTCAGTGGTATTGAGTGGGTGAGTGACACTAATGACCTGTGATGAGCACATCTCTCTCTCTCTCTCTCTCACACACACACACACACACACACACACACACACACACACACACACACACACACACACACACACACACACACTCCTCAGGTGGGTCTGGTCTGGGAATCGCTGAGCTAGCAGTTCTAGCGGTGTGATGTACGCTACCAGCGCTAGTGCTGAGTGTCACATGACCAGTGATGTCATGAGCGAGGCATTCGGCCTCCTCTCAGCCGCATCATCAACACCTCCACTGGAGCCAGACAGGAAGTGGAGCTGCCACTGCTTCCTGTTGTGATGTCATCGGGGGTGTGGCCCTCACAGGCGTCTCCGTGGCGACCCCTGGGGGCCCCTATTGTCCCCGCCTGTGTCTTTGTTCAGGGTTAATGTGTGTCAGATATACGAGCCTCTCGAGTGTGTGTGTGTGTGTGTGTGTGTGTGTGTGTGTGTGTTCCACAGAAACACACACGAAGACGAGTAAGGAGACAGGTCATTAGGCCGCTCTGCGCTGGCGTTGATGATGTCATCGCGCGGCTTCCTCTTGAGCTCAAGCGGCGCTAGTGTCTTCTGTACCGCAGCTGTGGAGTTGTGGAGTTGTGGAGCTGTGGAGCTGTGGAGTTGTGGAGTTGTGGAGTTGTGGAGTTGTGGAGTTGTGGAGTTATGGAGTTGTGGAGTTGTGGAGTTGTGGAGTTATGGAGTTGTGGAGTTGTGGAGTTGTGGAGTTGTGGAGTTGTGGAGCTGTGGAGCTGTGGAGTTGTGGAGTTGTGGAGTTGTGGAGTTGTGGAGTTGTGGAGTTGTGGAGTTGTGCAGTTGTGGAGTTGTGGAGTTGTGGAGTTGTGCAGTTGTGGAGTTGTGGAGGTGTGGAGTTATGGAGTTGTGCAGTTGTGGAGTTGTGGAGTTGTGGAGTTGTGCAGTTGTGCAGTTGTGGAGTTGTGGAGGTGTGGAGTTGTGGAGTTGTGGAGTTGTGGAGTTGTGGAGTTGTGGAGTTGTGCAGTTGTGGAGTTGTGGAGTTATGGAGTTGTGCAGTTGTGGAGTTATGGAGTTGTGGAGTTGTGCAGTTGTGGAGTTGTGGAGTTATGGAGTTGTGGAGTTGTGCAGTTGTGGAGTTGTGGAGTTGTGCAGTTGTGCAGTTGTGCAGTTGTGGAGTTGTGCAGTTGTGCAGTTGTGCAGTTGTGGAGTTGTGCAGTTGTGGAGTTGTGGAGTTGTGCAGTTGTGGAGTTGTGGAGTTGTGGAGTTGTGGAGTTGTGGAGTTGTGCAGTTGTGGAGTTGTGGAGTTGTGCAGTTGTGGAGTTGTGGAGGTGTGGAGTTATGGAGTTGTGCAGTTGTGGAGTTGTGGAGTTGTGGAGTTGTGCAGTTGTGCAGTTGTGGAGTTGTGGAGGTGTGGAGTTGTGGAGTTGTGGAGTTGTGGAGTTGTGGAGTTGTGGAGTTGTGCAGTTGTGGAGTTGTGGAGTTATGGAGTTGTGCAGTTGTGGAGTTATGGAGTTGTGGAGTTGTGCAGTTGTGGAGTTGTGGAGTTATGGAGTTGTGGAGTTGTGCAGTTGTGGAGTTGTGGAGTTGTGCAGTTGTGCAGTTGTGCAGTTGTGGAGTTGTGCAGTTGTGCAGTTGTGGAGTTGTGCAGTTGTGGAGTTGTGGAGTTGTGCAGTTGTGGAGTTGTGCAGTTGTGGAGTTGTGCAGTTGTGGAGTTGTGCAGTTGTGGAGTTGTGGAGTTGTGGAGGTGTGGAGGTGTGGAGTTGTGGAGGTGTGGAGTTGTGGAGGTGTGGAGTTGTGGAGGTGTGGAGTTGTGGAGTTGTGGAGTTGTGCAGTTGTGCAGTTGTGGAGTTGTGGAGTTGTGGAGTTGTGCAGTTGTGCAGTTGGGGAGTTGTGGAGGTGTGGAGTTGTGGAGGTGTGGAGTTGTGGAGGTGTGGAGTTGTGCAGTTGTGGAGTTGTGCAGTTGTGGAGGTGTGGAGGTGTGGAGGTGTGGAGTTGTGGAGGTGTGGAGTTGTGCAGTTGTGCAGTTGTGCAGTTGTGGAGTTGTGGAGGTGTGGAGTTGTGGAGTTGTGGAGTTGTGCAGTTGTGGAGGTGTGGAGTTGTGGAGTTGTGGAGGTGTGGAGTTGTGGAGTAGTGGAGGTGTGGAGGTGTGGAGGTGTGGAGTTGTGGAGGTGTGGAGGTGTGGAGGTGTGGAGTTGTGGAGGTGTGGAGTTGTGGAGGTGTGGAGGTGTGGAGTTGTGGAGTTGTGCAGTTGTGCAGTTGTGGAGTTGTGGAGTTGTGGAGGTGTGGAGTTATGGAGTTGTGGAGGTGTGGAGTTGTGGAGTTGTGGAGGTGTGGAGTTGTGGAGTTGTGGAGGTGTGGAGGTGTGGAGTTGTGGAGGTGTGGAGGTGTGGAGGTGTGGAGTTGTGGAGTTGTGGAGGTGTGGAGGTGTGGAGGTGTGGAGTTGTGGAGTTGTGGAGGTGTGGAGGTGTGGAGTTGTGGAGGTGTGGAGGTGTGGAGGTGTGGAGTTGTGGAGGTGTGGAGTTGTGGAGGTGTGGAGGTGTGGAGTTGTGGAGTTGTGCAGTTGTGCAGTTGTGGAGTTGTGGAGTTGTGGAGTTGTGGAGGTGTGGAGTTATGGAGTTGTGGAGGTGTGGAGTTGTGGAGTTGTGGAGGTGTGGAGTTGTGCAGTTGTGCAGTTGTGGAGTTGTGCAGTTGTGGAGTTGTGGAGGTGTGGAGTTGTGGAGGTGTGGAGTTGTGGAGTTGTGGAGTTGTGGAGGTGTGGAGGTGTGGAGTTGTGGAGTTGTGGAGGTGTGGAGTTGTGGAGTTGTGGAGGTGTGGAGTTATGGAGTTGTGGAGGTGTGGAGTTGTGGAGGTGTGGAGTTGTGCAGTTGTGGAGTTGTGGAGGTGTGGAGGTGTGGAGTTGTGGAGTTGTGGAGGTGTGGAGTTGTGCAGTTGTGGAGTTGTGGAGGTGTGGAGTTGTGGAGTTGTGGAGGTGTGCAGTTGTGGAGTTGTGGAGGTGTGGAGTTGTGGAGGTGTGGAGTTGTGGAGGTGTGGAGTTGTGCAGTTGTGGAGTTGTGGAGTTGTGCAGTTGTGCAGTTGTGGAGTTGTGGAGGTGTGGAGTTGTGCAGTTGTGCAGTTGTGCAGTTGTGCAGTTGTGGAGTTGTGGAGGTGTGGAGTTGTGGAGTTGTGCAGTTGTGCAGTTGTGGAGTTGTGGAGTTGTGCAGTTGTGCAGTTGTGCAGTTGTGCAGTTGTGGAGTTGTGGAGGTGTGGAGTTGTGCAGTTGTGGAGTTGTGGAGTTGTGCAGTTGTGCAGTTGTGGAGTTGTGGAGTTGTGGAGGTGTGGAGTTGTGCAGTTGTGCAGTTGTGCAGTTGCGCAGTTGTGGAGTTGTGGAGGTGTGGAGTTGTGGAGTTGTGCAGTTGTGGAGTTGTGCAGTTGTGCAGTTGTGCAGTTGTGGAGTTGTGGAGTTGTGGAGTTGTGCAGTTGTGCAGTTGTGGAGTTGTGCAGTTGTGCAGTTGTGCAGTTGTGCAGTTGTGGAGTTGTGGAGTTGTGCAGTTGTGCAGTTGTGGAGTTGTGCAGTTGTGCAGTTGTGCAGTTGTGCAGTTGTGGAGTTGTGCAGTTGTGCAGTTGTGGAGTTGTGGAGTTGTGGAGTTGTGGAGTTGTGCAGCTGTGCAGTTGTGCAGTTGTGCAGTTGTGCAGTTGTGCAGTTGTGCAGTTGTGCAGTTGTGGAGTTGTGGAGTTGTGGAGTTGTGGAGTTGTGCAGCTGTGCAGTTGTGCAGTTGTGCAGTTGTGGAGTTGTGGAGTTGTGCAGTTGTGCAGTTGTGCAGTTGTGCAGTTGTGGAGTTGTGGAGTTATGGAGTTATGGAGTTATGGAGGTGTTTCATAATTGAACTTAGCAACATCGGCTGATTGAGCTGAAGTTAATCAAACTGAACTGAATTGAGTTTGTGGTGAACGCTACAAGCGTTAGCAGCGCTAGCAGCGTTAGCAGAGCTAGCAGCATTAGCAGAGCTAGCAGCGTTAGCAGTGCTAGCAGCATTAGCAGCGTGAGCAGCGTTAGCAGAGCTAGCAGTGTTAGCAGTGTTAGCAGCGTTAGCAGATCTAGCAGTGTTAGCAGTGTTAGCAGCGTTAGCAGTGTTAGCAGCGTTAGTAGAGCTAGCAGCGTTAGCAGTGCTAGCAGCATTAGCAGTGTTAGCAGCGTTAGCAGCGTTAGCAGTGTTAGCAGCGTTAGCAGAGCTAGCAGTGTTCAACTCTCGGCGACCTGTAAAAGACGCTCAGCGCCTCGTTACGCTCATGGCGTTTTAAAAACGCAGCGTTCCCATTGAAAACAATTTAAAAATTGCGCTGTGATTGGTCTGCTAGAGCCCCTCCCTCGGGTCTCACACGCTCCCTCTGCATGTGTAATTGCGCGTCAACGCGGACAACGACGCAGAAGTATAAACGAAAACCAACGCGTAGTCTATTGCGTAGAGGCTCCGACGCAGAAGTATAAATCAGCCTTCAAGTCCCACTCCGATCATATTTTGAGCTATTTTTAAACATTCCCAGAGGTCTTGAAAATATGATTATGCCATTTTTAGCCAAAATCTCAAAACCTGTGCCGTTTTCTGGGACTTCGCTTCACAGAGCGGCAGTAGCTCATTAGCAATTCGCCTCTGCGTTGTGGGCGGAGCCGTTGGCACGGAGAAGCATTACAGTATTATATATATATACACGTTAATTATTATTATCCGAAGTTAATCAAAGTTATCACCGATCATTATTTCACTCCGAGACGTCGCGGTAAAAACGGCTCGACTTCGCCTCGATATGTCATCCCTCCCACAGTGATCAATCAGGACATATTTAGTATCAGTGGATTGCTCGGAATTTCGGGATTATTATGATGCTAATGTCACCGCTCTATCTGAAAAACTGACTGACTCTCTCACGAGTGATGGGCTTGACACACGAGGGGACAGACGACTGCGACCGGCGAAACTCGACGCCACCCGGCGTGTGCAAGTCTACTGGGACGAGCGCGGAGCTTCACACGCAGGGATGGAGGAGGAGGAGGAGGATGGAGGAGGAGGAGGCTGGAGGAGGAGGATGGAGGATGGAGGAGGAGGAGGCTGGAGGAGGAGGATGGAGGAGGAGGATGGAGGAGGAGGCTGGAGGAGGAGGCTGGAGGAGGAGGATGGAGGAGGATGGAGGAGGATGGAGGAGGATGGAGGAGGATGGAGGAGGATGGAGGAGGAGGAGGAGGATGGAGGAGGAGGCTGGAGGAGGAGGAGGATGGAGGAGGATGGAGGAGGATGGAGGAGGAGGATGGAGGAGGATGGAGGAGGAGGCTGGAGGAGGAGGAGGCTGGAGGAGGAGGAGGATGGAGGAGGAGGCTGGAGGAGGAGGAGGCTGGAGGAGGAGGAGGCTGGAGGAGGAGGAGGATGGAGGAGGAGGCTGGAGGAGGAGGAGGCTGGAGGAGGAGGAGGAGGATGGAGGAGGAGGCTGGAGGAGGAGGAGGATGGAGGAGGAGGCTGGAGGAGGAGGAGGATGGAGGAGGAGGAGGATGGAGGAGGATGGAGGAGGAGGAGGAGGATGGAGGAGGAGGCTGGAGGAGGAGGAGGATGGAGGAGGATGGAGGAGGAGGCTGGAGGAGGATGGAGGAGGATGGAGGAGGATGGAGGAGGAGGCTGGAGGAGGATGGAGGAGGATGGAGGAGGATGGAGGAGGATGGAGGAGGAGGCTGGAGGAGGATGGAGGAGGAGGCTGGAGGAGGATGGAGGAGGATGGAGGAGGAGGCTGGAGGAGGATGGAGGAGGAGGCTGGAGGAGGAGGCTGGAGGAGGATGGAGGAGGAGGCTGGAGGAGGAGGAGGCTGGAGGAGGAGGAGGCTGGAGGAGGAGGCTGGAGGAGGAGGAGGCTGGAGGAGGAGGAGGATGGAGGAGGAGGCTGGAGGAGGAGGAGGCTGGAGGAGGAGGCTGGAGGAGGAGGAGGCTGGAGGAGGATGGAGGAGGAGGCTGGAGGAGGAGGAGGCTGGAGGAGGATGGAGGAGGATGGAGGAGGAGGCTGGAGGAGGATGGAGGAGGAGGCTGGAGGAGGAGGAGGAGGAGGATGGAGGAGGAGGCTGGAGGAGGAGGAGGAGGAGGAGGATGGAGGAGGAGGCTGGAGGAGGAGGAGGCTGGAGGAGGAGGAGGATGGAGGAGGAGGCTGGAGGAGGAGGAGGATGGAGGAGGAGGCTGGAGGAGGAGGAGGATGGAGGAGGAGGATGGAGGAGGAGGCTGGAGGAGGAGGAGGAGGCTGGAGGAGGAGGAGGATGGAGGAGGAGGCTGGAGGAGGAGGAGGATGGAGGAGGAGGATGGAGGAGGAGGCTGGAGGAGGAGGCTGGAGGAGGATGGAGGAGGATGGAGGAGGAGGAGGAGGATGGAGGAGGAGGCTGGAGGAGGAGGAGGATGGAGGAGGATGGAGGAGGAGGCTGGAGGAGGATGGAGGAGGAGGCTGGAGGAGGAGGAGGCTGGAGGAGGAGGAGGAGGAGGATGGAGGAGGAGGAGGATGGAGGAGGATGGAGGAGGAGGCTGCACGCTCTCATCATGTAATGATGTAGTTACTGACGGGATCAGTCTGTGCTCTCCAAACTTTAGTTTTGACGATTGATAGACGGTGAAAAGTGACTTATTTGTCACAGTGTGTGTTCCAGTTTGAGTATGAGCTCGTGGCCCCGCCCAGTGGAGTCACCACGTCACAACCCCAGTCTATTCTAGCGTCTGCTACTGATTCACAGACATTT
The DNA here is from genome assembly GCF_949152265.1 of Phoxinus phoxinus. Taxonomy (NCBI): domain Eukaryota; kingdom Metazoa; phylum Chordata; class Actinopteri; order Cypriniformes; family Leuciscidae; genus Phoxinus; species Phoxinus phoxinus. The sequence continues at coordinate 447,541 of NC_136893.1, forward strand.
GAATGTAGAAATACTCAGAAATACAACTTTGAGCTTTTTTTTCTCAAGATATGTCCTCTAACATCAGAAAAATAACACCTAGAAAAACATGTTTTCATCGGAGTGAGTCCACGGTCTCCCCATGAACATTTCAACATTCACACTTCTTGAACTCAATTGAATTTGTTTCATAATTGATTAACTTTTCAACATTGACACAGTTATTGATTCATAATCATCCTCTTCATCATCATCATCCTCTTCATCATCATCCTCTTCATCATCATCCTCTTCATCTTCATCCTCTTCATCATCATCATCATCCTCTTCATCATCATCATCCTCTTCATCATCATCATCATCCTCTTCATCATCATCCTCTTCATCATCATCCTCTTCATCATCATCATCCTCTTCATCATCATCCTCTTCATCATCATCCTCTTCATCATCATCCTCTTCATCATCATCCTCTTAATCATCATCCTCTTCATCATCATCATCCTCTTTATCATCATCCTCTTCATCATCATCCTCTTAATCATCATCCTCTTAATCATCATCATCCTCTTCATCATCATCCTCTTCATCATCATCCTCTTCATCATCATCATCCTCTTTATCATCATCCTCTTCATCATCATCCTCTTCATCATCATCCTCTTAATCATCATCCTCTTCATCATCATCATCCTCTTTATCATCATCCTCTTCATCATCATCCTCTTCATCATCATCCTCTTAATCATCATCCTCTTCATCATCATCATCCTCTTTATCATCATCCTCTTCATCATCATCCTCTTAATCATCATCCTCTTAATCATCATCATCCTCTTTATCATCATCCTCCTCTTCATCATCATCCTCTTTATCATCATCCTCCTCTTTATCATCATCCTCTTCATCATCATCCTCTTCATCATCATCCTCTTAATCATCATCCTCTTCATCATCATCATCCTCTTTATCATCATCCTCTTCATCATCATCCTCTTAATCATCATCCTCTTCATCATCATCATCCTCTTCATCATCATCCTCTTCATCATCATCATCCTCTTCATCATCATCCTCTTCATCCTCTTCATCATCCTCTTCATCATCATCCTCTTCATCATCATCCTCTTAATCATCATCCTCTTCATCATCATCATCCTCTTTATCATCATCCTCTTCATCATCATCATCCTCTTTATCATCATCCTCTTCATCATCATCATCCTCTTCATCATCATCCTCTTAATCATCATCCTCTTCATCATCATCATCCTCTTTATCATCATCCTCTTCATCATCATCATCCTCTTCATCATCATCCTCTTCATCCTCTTCATCATCCTCTTCATCCTCATTCTCTTCATCATCATCATCCTCTTCATCATCATCATCCTCTTCATCCTCATTCTCTTCATCATCATCATCCTCTTCATCATCATCATCCTCTTCATCCTCATTCTCTTCATCATCATCATCCTCTTCATCTTCATCATCCTCTTCATCTTCATCATCATCCTCTTCATCATCATCCTCTTCATCATCATCATCCTCTTCATCTTCATCATCATCCTCTTCATCATCATCATCCTCTTCATCATCATCATCCTCTTCATCATCATCATCATCCTCTTCATCATCATCATCCTCTTCATCATCATCCTCTTCATCATCATCATCCTCTTCATCTTCATCCTCTTCATCATCATCATCCTCTTCATCTTCATCATCATCCTCTTCATCATCATCATCCTCTTCATCTTCATCATCATCCTCTTCATCATCATCCTCTTCATCATCATCATCCTCTTCATCTTCATCATCATCCTCTTCATCATCCTCTTCATCTTCATCATCATCCTCTTCATCATCATCCTCTTCATCATCATCATCCTCTTCATCTTCATCATCATCCTCTTCATCATCATCCTCTTCATCATCATCATCCTCTTCATCTTCATCATCATCCTCTTCATCATCATCATCCTCTTCATCATCATCATCCTCTTCATCATCATCATCATCCTCTTCATCATCATCATCCTCTTCATCATCATCATCCTCTTCATCATCATCATCCTCTTCATCTTCATCCTCTTCATCATCATCATCCTCTTCATCTTCATCATCATCCTCTTCATCATCATCCTCTTCATCTTCATCATCATCATCCTCTTCATCTTCATCATCATCCTCTTCATCATCATCCTCTTCATCATCATCATCCTCTTCATCATCATCCTCTTCATCATCATCCTCTTCATCATCATCATCCTCTTCATCTTCATCATCATCCTCTTCATCATCATCCTCTTCATCATCATCATCCTCTTCATCTTCATCTTCATCATCAGTGATGTGTGGACAGCAGATCACACACACGTCCAGGTAAGATTGTTTCATTACACATATGAAAGAGAACATGAGACATTCAGGCTGAGGCACATTCATAAGGTTAAAATAATTATAATAATGAATCACAATTAATTGTTGCACTTTTAAATGAAGTAACGTTTCTGTGTCTGTGTTCATGTGTCTGATCTGAGATCAGCTGAGAGCTCACACACAATCTCTGATGGCCAAGTCAAGTCATAGTGTCACACACACACACACAGAGAGAGAGAGAGAGAGAGAGAGAGAGAGAGAGAGAGAGAGAGAGAGAGAGAGAGAGAGAGAGAGAGAGACACTTCACACAATAGAACATTACACACCACCAGTGAAACTCACTTTACACACAGCGGCTCATTCTCTCTCTCTCTGTCTCTCTTTGATGAGTTTCTGTGTGTGTGTGTGTGTGAGAGAGAGAGAGTGAGTGTGTGTGTGTGAGTGTGTGTGTGTTTCTCGTGTTACCGCCACCTCCGCTACTGTGTCTCATCTCACCTGGGAGCGCGAGCTTTAATGGAGCTTTATCGCGCGTGAACAATAGCGCGCGGAGGTGTAAAAGCTCGCGGGAGCGCGTGAGGAGATTCACACCCGATCACAGCGTGAGAAACACAGTCATAAACACAGAGACTCTTTCAGTCAGACTACCTTACAGCCAGAGCCGTCGCATAGGCTGTGCGAACTGTGCAACCGCACAGGGCCTCGCGCCACTAGGGGGCCTCGCAATCTTGCGTTTTTTATTATTACTATTATTATTTTTAATTTTGTCTTTTGTGGTGGAACACGCAATGTAATGCTATATAGAAATATATAGTTTGCATCTTAATTTAATCTTTGTTTTATCTTTGTTTTATTATTTTATTAGTTCATTTACTAATTGTTAGTAAAGAGCTGGATACTAATTAAATAAATGTCAACTAGCCTAAATGCATTGATTAGAATTTCCATAGAATAAAGATTTTTATAGTCGACTAGTAGTCATTCATTTAAGCAATTAGTCAACTAATCTCACGTTTATATTAATTTCTGCTTAAATAGGCTACTGAGTGCATGGAGGAATAGCCTATTCCGCGCTCAAGCGCATGCATAAATCTTGCCCCAAAGCAGGCTAATGATAATATGTCTGAAAAAATAACGAGGCATTTTTATTGTTTATTAATAAAAAATATATATTTTTAAATCAGTGTCGGCTGCAAACATATCTATATACATCTCCGCTGTAAATTGGATATGCCTTTAGAGAGAAATGCACCTTATGGATTACAGCCTAATCAGCCGGTATTTGCTTTCGATTCGAATTTTTTCGTTTAAAAGCGGACATTTCAAGCTTTATATAGAAATATTCATCATGTTTTTGAGGCTATACACTGTGTTTCAGTTCATTTTTGAGACGCGCTCCAGTTTGCGCATTTTTGAGATGCGCTCGGCCCTGTTTGTTTTATTTTACATTTACATTTATTTTTTTATTTTAAAGCACAACGTTTTCTTGTTGTTGAGATTTTACACAAATAAAAGTACTTGCGACTGATGCATTATTCTTTTCTGTATGACCAGAAAAGATTGAGTAGCCTATTTAAAATTGTTTCCACTGTTGATAGGAAAATGAAAGTGTTCGCGCCGACGCCTGCCGCAGTGCGCGCTCCACGTCTCCGCACAATCGCTTGGATATGCACCTATACTAGCGAACATTAAGGCCTATCTAGGTTAAAGTTAGAGCGAGCTGCCATGCCAGACGGATAATTCCTTTTCATGTTTAACAAATAAAATCATGCATTTTCTACCTACAAGCGTAAGCGCTGCACCAGTTTGAAAAAGGTAAAAGCATAACGAGCGTAGCGAGAGAGGGGCCCCACTGACTGCACCCACACACCGGACGCGAATAGCGCGTCAGGCGCGAGTGATTTCAATGTTAAGTCAATGCAAAGACGCGTTACACGCGTTTTACGCGCGTAACGCGTCTTTGCATTGACTTAACATTGAAATGACTCGCGCCTGACGCGCTATTCGCGTCCGGTGTGAACGCACCATGAGGGGGATGCAGAGATGTTGCTGTGTTTTTATATTAACATTTCTGATTGTTTAAATTATCAGCCCTCGGTAGCCCCCTTAAAATGCGGGGCCCCAGGCAATAGTCCGTCTTGCCTGCCCTATTGCGGCGCCTCAGACTATGTTCATGATTATGTTGTATTATTCTACTTACTTGATAAAAAAGTATTGCAGCGAGTCGAGCGAGATTATGCGTGCAATAGAACTAGAACAGTTATGCGTGACTGTTCCACATCAAAGAGCAGGGCCTCGCATTTCAAGTTCGCACAGGGCCTCGCACCCCACCTGCGACGGCACTGCTTACAGCCTTCATGTGGAAGCCCATCACACACACACACACACACACACGAGAAACGCTTTGGTAAATCAAATTATATCAAAGTATGATATAAAAGTCGTAATTATAGGCTACAATAAAGTCGAAATTATGACATAAAAAGTCTAGTTTATGTCATAGAAGTCGAAATTATGACAGTGAGTAAGAAATCTACACAATAAATTGCGTATTTTTAACTCATCATTTCAATTTCATGTCATAATTTCGCATTTGTATGTCGTAATTATCAGTTTAAGACACACACTTATGTGGCCCGAACCCGCTAATGAATAAATAAATAAACGAAAAGATAAATAAATACACGTTAAAGGGAACATAAATTAATTTGAAAAAAACAAACAAATAAATAAGAAAGAAAGAAAGAAAGAAAGAAAGAAAACAATAAATAAATAAAGGGAAAAACGTATAAATTCAGGAAAATTCCTTTATTAATTTTTCTATTATTACATTTATTTATTTATTAAAACGTCAGCCGGTTTGTTTCTTCATCTCTATACGAACAAAAAATTTGATGAGATTTAATTAAATACAATAATAAAATACTGGCCAGATATTATTGTCAATCCACATAAAAGCGCGCTCATGTTTCGTCTGGACAGACTGGGCGATGGACCAATGAGCGCCGGTCCTGCCCTGCGGTGGGCGGGGCTTGCTGCAGTCCAGGCTCGGGATCGCGCGCCTCGCGTTCAGTCCTGAGAGAAAGTTCGCGTCGACCGAAACTCCGAGTTTCTTGGAATAGTTCTTTAATTGTTCATGTCGATGGGACTTTTTGGTTGAAACGCACCGATGAGTGGATTATAAACGACTCTAAACGGACGCACTGCTGGGATTAGAGTTTTTTCCATGGCAGGATAGTCGACGCGCACTCACACGGACGCGCATATCGCAGGATTGGGTTTCAGGGGATTTGAGCAGAATCTCAATTTCTGACTGGATCTGATTCAGTTTGGGTTTAAGATACCGATGAAGTGTTATCCTAATATGTGTGAAGCGAACTCTGAAGTGGACAGAGATTAGTTTCGGATGATTTTATTGCAGAAAGTTATTCATGAGCTGCTTAACTTTTACAGAAAGGTTCTTTAGCTAAAGTGTGGGTCATATTCGAGAAACTGAGGAGATTTATGATCTGGATCTCATGAGCTGACGGAGTTGGAGATGGATCATGTGTTCTGGATTGGTTCTGTCTCCTGGTTCTGGTTCGTGTTGACTGGACTCATCACAGCAGAGGAAGGTAATCGAGTATTATCTGGCATTATTATGAACCGTCCGTCGAATATTGTGTTATTATTGTAATGTGGGAGCGGTTTCATAACGAAATCACCAGTTGCTCAAACTTGTATTAAAAGTTATATCTATAGGCTACTAACGTTACTCATAATAATAATACTCGTCTATTTGTTTTCTAAAAGACTAGTCATAACTTTCTGAAGTCAGTCAAAGTAGATCTTAGTCTGATTATAATTGCAAAGTAAGACTGATTACAACTGCTAGTTCTGAAGACACAATATTAACAGTAATATTTTTGTATATTTATTTATTGGATGTGGAATTATTGGTAACACTGTACTGTAAAGTTTCATTCTAACATTAGTTTATGCACTGTGAAGTAACGTTAATATGATTATTTTATAATAGTTTGTTCATTGAATGTTCGTTTTATGCACCAACTATTGTTACCAAATGAGTTATAATAATCTGTCCGTCTGGTCAACATGAGGGATCGGGACATCGGGTCCAGTTTCACTGTGAATGAAGGACGTTATTATAGTTCTTGTGGTGAAGAACCAGCATTTCTGAGCTTATATAAAGCTTCGTTATTGTCATCGATGCTTTAACATCCTTACATCCATAAAAGAGTAAAGAGTTGTGGAGAAGAGTTCTTTAGATTATTAAAATATTCCTCACACAAAGAAAAACACAAGTTCTGGTGCTGTTCGGCCATTCACACACACACACACACACACACACACACACACACACACACACACACACACACACACACACACACACACACACACACACACGCAGATCATGGACATGGTGTGAAAGGTTAAGGGTCCTGATGAACACACTTGTATTGTTCGCCATTGTAAATGAGTGGCGAGTTTCCTCTAGCGGAAGCGGTCGGTACTGCAGCCACACACACACACACACACACACACACACACACTGAAAGCTCAATTACTGAGATATCAAATTCGTAACCATTTTTTATTTATTTTATTAGCTATAATTTTATCTGTTTTAGAGTAAAACGTGTTTTGGAAAAATTTAATTTTTGTGCGGTTTTCATAATAAATGTAAAACTTTTTTCAAGTTCACTTTTAAAAAAAACATTTTTTTTCACATCAGCAATAATCGTCTTTAAAAAGAGACCAAACTTCAGTCTGTGCTCTAAAGTGTTCAACATTTATGACCGTTTAAGTTTTATATTTGCTAAATAATAACAATAACTAGAACGTACATTTCCAGAAGAAAATGTGAATGGTGCTTGCAGTGGCAAAAAACACGACCCGGTTGCTAGAGTGTGGTACATGATTGCATACGAGCAAAACACTATGTCTGTACGATGTTCTGCTGCTGAGATATGGCTTATTCATGTTGTTCAGGTGGTTGCTAGGGTGTTCTGGGTGGTTGCTAGGGCGTTGCTAGGCAGTTGCTAGGGTGTTCTGGGTGGTTGCTAGGCGGTTGCTAGGGTGTTCTGGGTGGTTGCTAGGCAGTTGCTAGGGTGTTCTGGGTGGTTGCTAGGGAGTTCTGGGGGTATTTTGGGTGGTTGCTATGGTGTTGCTAGGGAGTTCTAATGTATTTTGGGTGGTTGCTATGGTGTTACTAGGAAGTTCTGAGGTATTTTGGGTGGTTGCTAGGGTGTTCTAAGGTGTTTTGGGTGGTTGCTATGGTGTTGCTAGGGTGTTCTAAGGTATTTTGGGTGGTTGCTAGGGTGTAATGGGTGGTTGCTAGGCAGTTGTTAGGGTGTTCTGGGTGGTTGCTAGGGCACCACAGATGGTTACTATGGGGTTAGGGCAAAGGTTAGGCACGAGGCCATCTCTATTAAACGAGTGCATTATAATGAGTGCACGAGGCCTGTGGCCTCGTGCCTACGAGTGAGTTTTTATAGAGTATTTAAAATCTCTATTAAACGAGTGCATTATAATGAGTGCACGAGGCCTGCGGCCTCGTGCCTATAGCCTATGGTTGCTAGGGTGCTGTAACTGGTTGCTATGGTGTGGCTATGAAGATTTTAGGCCATTACTTATTGGCTGCTGGATAATATAAATCCTCTGAGGGAGAGAGAGGGGGAGACATGCAGGGGTGTCAGGCCCTTTGTGTCTGTGTGTGTGAAAAATGACAGTTGGGATTTGAATTTCTGAAAATTCCGCAATGTTAAGTCAATGGGACTTTTTTGGCCGCTTTTTCGTCCGCTGTGCGAACATCGTACACCCGATCGCTTAGAAAAGATATAGCACACCTCTCCTCAATGGGCCGGTCGATTTGACACCTCACTCAGGGGTCTGTGACAAACGGTGCGGGGCGAGTTTCGCGCCAAAAAAGCGGCAGAATAATAAGAATAAGAACTAGAACGTACATTTCCAGAAGAAAATGTGAATGGTGCTTGCAGTGGCAAAACTCGACACTCGGTTGCTAGAGTGTGGTACATGATTGCATACGAGCCAACAACCATGTCTGTACGATGTTCTGCTGCTGAGATATGGCTTATTCATGTTGTTCGGGTCGTTGCTAGGGTGTTCTGAGTGGTTGCTAGGGTGTATTGGGTGGTTGCTAGGCGGTTGCTAGGGTGTTCTGGGTGGTTGCTAGGCGGTTGCTAGGTGGTTGCTAGGGTGTTCTGGGTGGTTGCTAGGCGGTTGCTAGGCAGTTGCTAGGGTGTTCTGGGTGGTTGCTAGGGCACCACAGATGGTTACTATGGGGTTAGGACTAAGGTAACGAGTGCATTATAATGAGTGCACGAGGCCTGCGGCCTCGTGCCTATAGCTTATGGTTGCTAGGGTGCTGTAACTGGTTGCTATGGTGTGGCTATGAAGATTTTAGGCCATTCTGGGTGGTTGCTAGGTGGTTGCTAGGCAGTTGCTAGGGTGTTCTGGGTGGTTTCTATGGTGTTCTGGGTGGTTGCTAGGCAGTTGCTAGGGTGTTCTGGGTGGTTGCTAGGGCACCACAGATGGTTACTATGGGGTTAGGACTAAGGTAACGAGTGCATTATAATGAGTGCACGAGGCCTGCGGCCTCGTGCCTATAGCTTATGGTTGCTAGGGTGCTGTAACTGGTTGCTATGGTGTGGCTATGAAGATTTTAGGCCATTACTTATTGGCTGCTTGATAATATAAATCCTCTGAGGGAGAGAGAGGGGGAGACATGCAGGGGTGTCAGGCCCTTTGTGTCTGTGTGTGTGAAAAATGACAGTTGGGATTTGAATTTCTGAAAATTCCGCAATGTTAAGTCAATGGGACTTTTTGGGCCGCTTTTTCGTCCGCTGTGCGAACATCGTACACCCGATCGCTTAGAAAAGATATAGCACACCTCTCCTCAATGAGCCGGTCGTTTTGACACCTCACTCAGGGGTCTGTGACAAACGGTGCGGGGCGAGTTACGCGCCGAACTTTTGTGTGGAAGAATAATAAGTATGCAAGATAACACTAATGTTGCTTTGCCTATAGGCAAGCACCATTAATAAAAACTAGAACGTACATTTCCAGAAGAAAATGTGAATGGTGCTTGCAGTGGCAAAAAACACAACCCGGTTGCTAGAGTGCGGTACATGATTGCATACGAGCAAACAACCATGTCTGTTCGATGTTTTGCTGCTGAGATATGGCTTATTCATGTTGTTCAGGTGGTTGCTAGGGTGTTCTGGGTGGTTGCTAGGGTGTTGCTAGGCGGTTGCTAGGGTGTTCTGGGTGGTTGCTATGGTGTTCTGTGTGGTTGCTATGGTGTTTTGGGTGGTTGCTAGGGTGTTGCTAGGGAGTTCTAATGTATTTTTGGTGGTTGCTAGGGTGTTGCTAGGGAGTTCTAAGGTATTTTGGGTGGTTGCTATGGTGTTATGGGTGGTTGCTAGGCGGTTGTTAGGGTGTTCTGGGTGGTTGCTAGGCGGTTGCTAGGGTGTTCTGGGTAGTTGCTAGGGCACCACAGATGGTTACTATGGGGTTAGGGCTAAGGTTAGGCACGAGGCCTGCGGCCTCGTGCCTACGAGTGAGTTTTTATAGAGTATTTAAAATCTCTATTAAACGAGTGCATTATAATGAGTGCACGAGGCCGCAGGGTGCTGTAACTGGTTGCTATGGTGTGGCTATGAAGATTTTAGGCCATTACTTATTGGCTGCTTGATAATATAAATCCTCTGAGGGAGAGAGAGGGGGAGACATGCAGGGGTGTCAGGCCCTTTGTGTCTGTGTGTGTGAAAAATGACAGTTGGGATTTGAATTTCTGAAAATTCCACAATGTTAAGTCAATGGGACTTTTTTGGCCGCTTTTTCGTCCGCTGTGCGAACATCGTACACCCGATCGCTTAGAAAAGATATAGCACACCTCTCCTCAATGGGCCGGTCGATTTGACACCTCACTCAGGGGTCTGTGACAAACGGTGCGGGGCGAGTTTCGCGCCAAACTTTGTCCAGAATAAAAAGAATAATCAGAAGAATAATAATAAGTATGAGCAATAACACTAATGTTGCTTTGCCTATAGGCAAGCACCATTAATAAGTATGAGCAATAACACTAATGTTGCTTTGCCTATAGGCAAGCACCATTAATAATAATTTATTACACGTTTATATCGCTGTTCTGGGAACTCAAAGCGCTTCACGTGTGGAAGGGGGATCTGGGAAACGGTGAATAAATGGATTGTAACATCGGCATAAATATGATCTGGTATCATAAAATCCACTACAATACAACATGTTACATAAAAAACATTGAATTAAAACACCGAATAACTGCAGCTCCATCGAGACACACACATCTCAGCAGCAGCAATCCCTGAAAGGCCCTTTGTGGAACCAGAAACGTGTGTGTGTGTGTGTGTGTGTGTGTGTGTGTGTGTGTGTGTGTGATTGAGTGTGTGTGTCTGTGTGTGATTGTGTGTGTGTGTGTCTGTGTGAGTGTGTGATTGAGTGTGTGTGTCTGTGTCTGATTGTGTGATTGTGTGTGTGATTGAGTGTGTGTGTCTGTGTGTGTGTGTGTGTGTGTAATTGTGTGTGTGTGTATGATTGATTGAGTGTGAGTGTGTGTGTCTGTGTGTGTGTGTGTGTAATTGTGTGTGTGTGTATGATTGATTGAGTGTGTGTGTGTGTGTGTGTGTGTGTGTGTCTGTGTGTGTGATTGATTAAGTCTGTGTGTGTGTGTGTGTGTGTGTGTGTGTGTGTGTGTGTGTGTCTGTGTGAGTGTGTGATTGAGTGTGTGTGTCTGTGTGTGATTGTGTGTGTGTGTGTCTGTGTGAGTGTGTGATTGAGTGTGTGTGATTGTGTGTGTGTGTGTAATTGTGTGTGTGTATGATTGATTGAGTGTGTGTGTGTGTCTGTCTGTGTGATTGATTAAGTCTGTGTGTGTGTGTGTGTGTGTGTGTGTGTGTGTGTGTGTGTGTGTGTGTGAGGTTCTCGATGTTTCAGGCTCTTCTGATCAGTGTTTTGTGTGTGAGAGAGAGTGTGTGTGTGTCTGTGTGTGATTGTGTGTGTGTCTGTGTGAGTGTGTGATTGAGTGTGTGTGTCTGTGTGTGATTGTGTGTGTGTGTGTCTGTGTGAGTGTGTGATTGAGTGTGTGTGATTGTGTGTGTGTGTGTGTGTGTGTAATTGTGTGTGTGTGTGTGTATGATTGATTGAGTGTGTGTGTGTGTCTGTGTGTGTGATTGATTAAGTCTGTGTGTGTGTGTGTGTGTGTGTGTGTGTGTGTGTGAGGTTCTCGATGTTTCAGGCTCTTCTGATCAGTGTTTTGTGTGTGAGAGAGAGTGTGTCAGGGATTCGTTCCACGTTTCATGGTGCGCACACACACACACACAGACTTAATCAATGACACGCACTCAAACACACACACACACACACACACACACACACCACAGACGTACTGTATTTCTTCACCTTTTATCTAGTGTGTGTGTGTGCGAACTAAGTGAGTGTTTCTGAAAGCGGTCATCACGACTGTAAGATCAACAATATCTCACACTGTCCAAATACTGTCCAGCAGAGAGAGAGTCTTAGATCAGGGCGAGCGACGTCCCTCTCTCACACACACACACACACAGCAGTCTTTGAGGATTTTTCACATGTGTGTGTGTGTGTGTGTGTGACAGGAAGAGGCCATAAACCAGCCGAACGACAAGAAGAGTGTGTGTGAGTGAGAGTGAGTGAGTGAGTGTGTGTGTGTGTGTGTGTGTGGAAAACTCATCTGATGAGCTCATGCTCCTCGATCAGGAGTGTGTTCCTGAAGTTAACCAGCTGTGTGTGTGTGTGTGTGTGTGTGTGTTAATCTCAGTATTGTTGGAGAACAATAGAAGCTTACGGCTCAGAACAGCAGCTCTGCTCCTCAAAGGAGATCCAATATGGTAAACTCTAGAGACGGGGTAAAACACGGTAAATCTGTGTGTGTGTGTGTGAGAGTGTGTGTGTGTGTGTGTGCGTGCGCGCAGATGCTCTCCCTCAGATGTGTGTCTGATGGGCTTTCTGGGCTTCACTGACACCAGTAACACATCTGAGGCACTGTCAGGTACACACACACACA
>NC_136893.1:475000-480000 GCF_949152265.1 Phoxinus phoxinus
TTATTTGGATGTGATTTATGGCGATCAATCATTGCCCAGCACTACTTTATAGATATCATTAAAGTTATCGTTATAGTTAGGGTTAGTTATCATTAGTTTTAGTTCATTTTCATAAATTATTGTTATAGTTATGTTTAAAGTTATTATTGTAGTTAACATTATTGTTATCGTTACAGTTGTTGTGATTATTATAATTAACATTATTCTTATAGTTATTGTTATAGTTATCATAGGTATGTTATTCCATATTCTGACATAAAACCATATATACTAATATCAGATCTCATCTGGTTGATGGTTTATAATGTCGGCAGATCCAAACTGATCAATGCGACTAGAAGACGTTAAGATAATTCATTAACAGTGTGTGTGTGTGTGTGTGTGTGTGTGTGTGTGTGTGTGTGTGTGTGTGTGTGTGTGTGTGTAGTGGCCGTTCCAGTGTCCGGTGTCAGGAGGACTAAAGCGTCGGAGAGCAGCGTTTCTCTCAGCTGGACGGTTCCTTCGCAGAACCAGCACAACATCCAGGAGTATCAGCTGCGCTACAGTCTGAAGGTGACGCGCGTTAGCGTTACTGTTACAGTTATTATCGTTAACATTATCGTTATAGTTACTGTTACAGTTATTATCGTTAACATTATCGTTAGCGTTACTGTTATAGTTATTATCGTTAACATTATCGTTAGCGTTACTGTTATAGTTATTACCGTTAACATTATCGTTATAGTTACTGTTATAGTTATTACCGTTAACATTATCGTTATAGTTACTGTTATAGTTATTACCGTTAACATTATCGTTATAGTTACTGTTATAGTTATTATCGTTAACATTATCGTTAGCGTTACTGTTATAGTTATTATCGTTAACATTATCGTTAGCGTTACTGTTATAGTTATTACCGTTAACATTATCGTTAGCGTTACTGTTATAGTTATTATCGTTAACATTATCGTTAGCGTTACTGTTATAGTTATTACCGTTAACATTATCGTTATAGTTACTGTTATAGTTATTACCGTTAACATTATCGTTATAGTTACTGTTATAGTTATTACCGTTAACATTATCGTTATAGTTACTGTTACAGTTATTATCGTTAACATTATCGTTATAGTTACTGTTACAGTTATTACCGTTAACATTATCGTTATAGTTACTGTTACAGTTATTATCGTTAACATTATCGTTAGCGTTACTGTTATAGTTATTATCGTTAACATTATCGTTAGCGTTACTGTTATAGTTATTACCGTTAACATTATCGTTATAGTTACTGTTATAGTTATTACCGTTAACATTATCGTTATAGTTACTGTTATAGTTATTACCGTTAACATTATCGTTATAGTTACTGTTATAGTTATTACCGTTAACATTATCGTTATAGTTACTGTTATAGTTATTACCGTTAACATTATCGTTATAGTTACTGTTATAGTTATTATCGTTAACATTATCGTTAGCGTTACTGTTATAGTTATTATCGTTAACATTATAGTAATATTGATATTGTTATAGTTATATTGTTAGTAGTTGTTAAAGTTATCATTAGTTATCGTTATATTTATTATGGTTATCTGTATAGGTTTTTATAGTTATCATTATAGATATAGATATAGTTCTATATGCAGTGCTGTGTGTGTTCCACCGGCCCCTGACCTCTGACCTTTGCCCCGTGACCTGTAGGGTCAGGATGATGGGTGGCAGTACGTCAGCAGTAAGAGCAGCTCGGTGGTTCTGAACGATCTGGCTCGCGGGTCTCAGTATCAGGTGCAGGTCCGCGCGAGAACTGTGGCGGGATACGGTCACTTCAGCACCACTGCTACTATCAGCACGCTTCCTGACGGTACACACACACACACACACACACACACACGTGCACACACACACACACACACACACACGCACACACACGCACACGCACGCACACACACACACACACACACACACGTGCACACACACACACACACACACACGCACGCACACACACACACACACACACACACACACACACACACACACACTCGCACACACACACGCACACACACACACGTATGCACACACACACTCGCACACACACACGCACACACACACACGTATGCACACACACACGCACACACACACGCGCGCGCACACACACACCTCATCTAACTGTGTGTGTCTCTCAGAGGAAGAGTCTCCGTCGCGGCTGATGCTCACTGGTGTGCTGGTTGCTATAGGACTGCTCATTCTCATCGCCGTGGTGATTGTTGCCGTGTTCTGCTTCAGGTGAGATATGTGATCATGTGATTGGTGTTGGGGGGGGGGGGGGATAACTATCTTAAGCCCCTTTCACACAGAGATTCCGGAAAATACACGGATAAAGTGACCCGGGATTTGACCCGGGTTCGTTTGAAAATGGTTCATTCACACTGCCAGTGATTTGCCGGAATCAGAGAGCGCGTTCACACACAACCCGGGTATGTCCCGGATAGACGCGTGACGTTATGATGTGACGTATAAGGTGGCGAACGATCTCAGCTTCGGCGCGGATTGCAAGGAGCTCTCGGGTCTCTGCTTCAGTCCAGTTTGCAGACATCTTTTCGTTCTTTCTTGTATCGATGACGAACACAAACTTTCTTCAGTGGCACGATAACTACCACATTGCGAAGGCTCAGTGCCGGCCCGAGCCTTTTGGGGGCCCTAAGCAGAATTTGATTTGGGGGCCCCTCCCACCACGCGGAGTCACCTGTGCTTGACGATTATTGACACAAATGTCACGCTATAATGCTACATTATAAATTAACACAGTGAGGTTATGTGTTAATACAAAATAAATACGTAATAAAAAATAGATAGGCTACTTAAATAAAAAAGTTTTAACTTTTACTTTACTCTTTTACTAACTCTTTGAAACTTCTGAAAACAAACTGTCACAAAACATAAATAAATTATTTGCAAATGTGCAATAAATGTGCAATCTTCAACTACAAAATTAAACCAAAATAGGCAAACATGGATATAATCAAAAATAGAATGTTACAAAAAATAGATACTTAAATAATGAAAGTGCATACATTTTTCACTTTTGTTTTTAAAACTTTTAACTTTTACTTTACTCTTTTACTAATTCTGTCAATTATTTGCTAAAATAATGACAAAACTGAGAAATCAGAAACATAATAACAGCAACAACGATGACAATTATTGACGGTGTAACTGTCCTCAAAATCTTTTTTTTTTATAGATTATTGTTGTAACAGACTTTGTTGGATTGTACATGCATCATGACAGAATCCAACAAAGTCTGTTACAATAATAATGGTGTACTGTCTGGCGCTAGTTATATGTGTGCAGGCAATGTATTTTTCCCCTCGGGGCTTGCCGTAGATGCACACTTGGTACTGGAGTGTCGCGGGGGTTTGGAATATAATAAAGTGGAGAAGAGTTCAAACTGCTATCGTTTATTATTTTCTTATTTCTGTTATATTGTTAGGTGAACCCTGTACGCTCGGTTACATTATTAAGATTATTAAAACCATATTAATAAAGTTGAAGTCTATTTTCATCACAGAAGTCTCCCCACCCACGAATTGTCTATGCACGCGAGGTGTCTAGATTATGCGCTTGACTCAAACGCTGGCAGACACAGCAGCAGTTGTAGGCAGGTATATTGATCATAAAATCAGAATTCGCTTGTCATGAGTCATTCATTCATTTATGTCACTTGTTTAAGTTATTTAATATGTGTAAAAAAAAAAAAAAACTCGATTGTTTGTGTAAAAAAAAAAAAAAAAAACTCGATCGGGGGCCCCCTGGTGGCCAGGGGGCCCCAAGCAGCCGCTTAGTTCGCTTATGCCTCGGGCCGGCCCTGCGAAGGCTCGT
The DNA here is from genome assembly GCF_949152265.1 of Phoxinus phoxinus. NCBI lineage: Eukaryota > Metazoa > Chordata > Actinopteri > Cypriniformes > Leuciscidae > Phoxinus > Phoxinus phoxinus. The sequence goes on from NC_136893.1 coordinate 478,865, forward strand.
GCATCATCACTACGACACACCCCTTACGGCATTTGTCCTGGCTTTTGTTCACACAGCGCGCGTTCCGGGTCTGAACACGGCAATGTTACTAGGTCCCCAACCCGGCATCGATCCCGGCATTAAACCCGGGTCGTGTTTGCGTTCACACAGAAGGCGTTCCGGCAATTTGCCGGCAATTTGCCGGGTTCAAAGTGCTGTGTGAATGGGGCTATACACACACATATCCAACTCTACCCGCTTACATATACTCTCATAACACACACACACACACACACACATTCACAATCACTTCAGTGTGACTCATCCTGTTCAGAGTGAGTGAGAGAGTGAGCGAGAGAGTGAGCGAGCGAGTGAGCGAGAGAGTGAGCGAGAGAGTGAGTGAGAGAGTGAGTGAGAGAGCGAGAGAGTGAGTGAGAGAGTGAGTGAGAGAGTGAGTGAGAGAGTGAGTGAGAGAGTGAGCGAGAGAGTGAGCGAGAGAGTGAGTGAGTGAGAGAGTGAGTGAGAGAGCGAGAGAGTGAGTGAGAGAGTGAGTGAGAGAGTGAGTGAGAGTGAGCGAGAGAGTGAGCGAGAGAGTGAGCGAGAGAGTGAGCGAGAGAGTGAGCGAGAGAGTGAGTGAGTGAGAGAGTGAGTGAGAGAGTGAGCGAGAGAGTGAGTGAGTGAGTGAGAGAGCGAGAGAGTGAGTGAGAGAGTGAGCGAGAGAGTGAGTGAGAGAGTGAGTGAGAGAGCGAGAGAGTGAGTGAGAGAGTGAGTGAGAGAGTGAGAGAGTGAGTGAGTGAGAGAGTGAGTGAGAGAGTGAGTGAGAGAGTGAGTGAGAGAGCGAGAGAGTGAGTGAGAGAGTGAGCGAGAGAGCGAGAGAGTGAGTGAGCGAGAGAGTGAGTGAGCGAGAGAGTGAGTGAGCGAGAGAGTGAGTGAGCGAGAGAGTGAGTGAGAGAGTGAGCGAGAGAGTGAGTGAGTGAGTGAGTGAGCGAGAGAGTGAGTGAGAGTGAGTGAGAGAGTGAGCGAGAGAGTGAGTGAGAGAGTGAGTGAGTGAGCGAGAGAGTGAGTGAGAGTGAGTGAGAGAGTGAGCGAGAGAGTGAGTGAGAGAGTGAGAGAGTGAGCGAGTGAGCGATGTGAGCGAGCGAGAGAGCGAGTGAGAG
>NC_136893.1:485000-487500 GCF_949152265.1 Phoxinus phoxinus
GTCAGTGATGATGATGATGTCAGTGATGTTGATGTCAGTGATGTTGATGTCAGTGATGATGATGTCAGTGATGATGTGTCAGTGATGATGATGATGTCAGTGATGATGTGTCATTGATGATGATGTGTCAGTGATGATGATGTCAGTGATGATGTGTCAGTGATGATGTGTCAGTGATGATGTTGATGTCAGTGATGATGTGTCAGTGATGATGTTGATGTCAGTGATGATGTGTCAGTGATGATGATGTCAGTGATGATGTTGATGTCAGTGATGATGTGTCAGTGATGATGTGTCAGTGATGATGATATGTCAGTGATGATGTGTCAGTGATGATGATATGTCAGTGATGATGTTGATGTCAGTGATGATGTGTCAGTGATGATGACGTGTCAGTGATGATGATGTCAGTGATGATGATGTCAGTGATGATGATGATGTCAGTGATGATGACGATGTCAGTGATGATGTGTCAGTGATGATGATGATGTCAGTGATGTTGATGTCAGTGATGATGTGTCAGTGATGATGATGATGTCAGTGATGATGATGTCAGTGATGATGTGTCAGTGATGATGATGTCAGTGATGATGATGTCAGTGATGATGATGTCAGTGATGATGTTAATGTCAGTGATGATGATGTCAGTGATGATGATGTCTGTGATGATGATGTCTGTGATGATGATGTCTGTGATGATGCGTCAGTGATGATGTCAGTGATGATGTGTCAGTGATGTTGATGTCAGTGATGTTGATGTCAGTGATGATGATGTCAGTGATGATGTGTCAGTGATGATGATATGTCAGTGATGATGTGTCAGTGATGATGATGATGTCAGTGATGTTGATGTCAGTGATGATGTGTCAGTGATGATGATGTGTCAGTGATGATGTGTCAGTGATGATGATGTGTCAGTGATGATGATGTCAGTGATGATGATGTCGGTGATGATGATGTCTGTGATGATGATGATGTCAGTGATGACGATGTCAGTGATGATGTGTCAGTGATGATGATGATGTCAGTGATGTTGATGTCAGTGATGATGTGTCAGTGATGATGATGATGTCAGTGATGTTGTGTCAGTGATGATGATGTCAGTGATGATGTTGATGTCAGTGATGATGATGTCAGTGATGATGCGTCTGTGATGATGCGTCAGTGATGATGTGTCAGTGATGATGATGATGTCAGTGATGTTGATGTCAGTGATGATGTGTCAGTGATGATGATGTCAGTGATGTTGTGTCAGTGATGATGATGTCAGTGATGATGTTGATGTCAGTGATGATGATGTCAGTGATGATGCGTCTGTGATGATGCGTCTGAGATGATGATGTCAGTGATGATGACGATGTCAGTGATGTTGATGTCAGTGATGATGATGATGTCAGTGATGTTGATGTCAGTGATGATGTGTCAGTGATGATGTTGAAGTCAGTGATGATGTTGAAGTCAGTGATGATGATGTCAGTGATGATGTGTCAGTGATGATGATGTCAGTGATGATGTGTCAGTGATGATGTTGAAGTCAGTGATGATGATGTCAGTGATGATGATGTCAGTGATGATGTGTCAGTGATGATGATGTCAGTGATGATGACGATGTCAGTGATGTTGAAGTCAGTGATGATGATGTCAGTGATGATGATGTCAGTGATGATGTGTCAGTGATGATGTTGAAGTCAGTGATGATGATGTCAGTGATGATGATGTCAGTGATGATGTGTCAGTGATGATGATGTCAGTGATGATGTGTCAGTGATGATGATGTCAGTGATGATGATGTCAGTGATGATGTGTCAGTGATGATGATGTCAGTGATGATGTGTCAGTGATGATGTGTCAGTGATGATGACGTGTCAGTGATGATGACGTGTCAGTGATGATGATGTCAGTGATGATGACGTGTCAGTGATGATGACGTGTCAGTGATGATGATGTCAGTGATGATGATTTCAGTGATGATGATGTCAGTGATGATGACGTGTCAGTGATGATGTGTCAGTGATGATGATGTCAGTGATGATGATGTCAGTGATGATGACGTGTCAGTGATGATGATGTCAGTGATGATGACGTGTCAGTGATGATGATGTCAGTGATGATGATGTCAGTGATGATGATGTCAGTGATGATGATGTCTGTGTTCTTCAGGGCGGGAAGATCCCCATCCGCTGGACGGCTCCTGAAGCCATCGCCTTCCGCAAGTTCACGTCCGCGTCAGACGTGTGGAGCTACGGCATCGTCATGTGGGAGGTGATGTCGTTCGGAGAGAGACCCTACTGGGACATGAGCAACCAGGACGTGAGTCCCACACACACACACACACACACACACACTCACACGTACTGCTCATTCTGTCAGCTATTTTTACATTTAGTCTAGTCTTAGTCCTGTGTCAAATTTAAATATATATATATTTAGTCAACCTTGCCCTGTTTTCATTCAGTCAAGTTTAGCCTGGGCCGTGTAGTCTAGTTTTATTCAATGAAAA
>NC_136893.1:492500-502500 GCF_949152265.1 Phoxinus phoxinus
GGGCCGGTAATGTTATAAACGTGCAGATGAAGGGCCGGTAATGTTATAAACGTGCTTATTAAGGGCCGGTAATGTTATAAACGTGCAGATTAAGGGCCGGTAATGTTATAAACGTGCAGATTAAGGGCTGGTAATGTTATAATCGTGCAGATTAAGGGCCGGTAATGTTATAATCGTGCAGATTAAGGGCCGGTAATGTTATAAACCTGCAGATTAAGGGCCGGTAATGTTATAATCGTGCAGATTAAGGGCCGGTAATGTTATAAACGTGCAGATTAAGGGCCGATAATGTTAAAAAACGTGCAGATTAAGGGCTGGTAATGTTATAAACGTGCAGATTAAGGGCCGATAATGTTATAAACCTGCAGATTAAGGGCCGGTAATGTTATAAACGTGCAGATGAAGGGCCGGTAATGTTATAAACCTGCAGATTAAGGGCCGGTAATGTTATAAACCTGCAGATTAAGGGCCGGTAATGTTATAAACCTGCAGATTAAGGGCCGGTAATGTTATAAACGAGAAGATTAAGGGCCGGTAATGTTATAAACGTGCAGATTAAGGGCCGGTTATGTTATAAACCTGCAGATTAAGGGCCGGTAATGTTATAAACCTGCAGATGAAGGGCCGGTAATGTTATAAACCTGCAGATTAAGGGCCGGTAATGTTATAAACGTGCAGATTAAGGGCCGGTAATGTTATAAACGTGCAGATTAAGGGCCGGTAATGTTATAAACCTGCAGATTAAGGGCCGGTAATGTTATAAACGTGCAGATTAAGGGCCGGTAATGTTATAAACGAGCAGATTAAGGGCCGGTAATGTTATAAAAGTGCAGATTAAGGGCCGGTAATGTTGTAAACGTGCAGATTAAGGGCCGGTAATGTTGTAAACGTGCAGATGAAGGGCCGGTAATGTTATAAACGTGCAGATTAAGGGCCGGTAATGTTATAAACGTGCAGATTAAGGGCCGGTAATGTTATAAACCTGCAGATTAAGGGCCGGTAATGTTATAAACGTGCAGATGAAGGGCCGGTAATGTTATAAACCTGCAGATTAAGGGCCGGTAATGTTATAAACGAGCAGATTAAGGGCCGGTAATGTTATAAACCTGCAGATTAAGGGCCGGTAATGTTATAATCGTGCAGATTAAGGGCCGGTAATGTTATAAACGTGCAGATTAAGGGCCGGTAATGTTATAAACGTGCAGATTAAGGGCCGGTAATGTTATAAACGTGCAGATTAAGGGCCGGTAATGTTATAAACGTGCAGATGAAGGGCCGGTAATGTTATAAACGTGCTTATTAAGGGCCGGTAATGTTATAAACGTGCAGATTAAGGGCCGGTAATGTTATAAACGTGCAGATTAAGGGCTGGTAATGTTATAATCGTGCAGATTAAGGGCCGGTAATGTTATAATCGTGCAGATTAAGGGCCGGTAATGTTATAAACCTGCAGATTAAGGGCCGGTAATGTTATAATCGTGCAGATTAAGGGCCGGTAATGTTATAAACGTGCAGATTAAGGGCCGATAATGTTAAAAAACGTGCAGATTAAGGGCTGGTAATGTTATAAACGTGCAGATTAAGGGCCGATAATGTTATAAACCTGCAGATTAAGGGCCGGTAATGTTATAAACGTGCAGATGAAGGGCCGGTAATGTTATAAACCTGCAGATTAAGGGCCGGTAATGTTATAAACCTGCAGATTAAGGGCCGGTAATGTTATAAACCTGCAGATTAAGGGCCGGTAATGTTATAAACGAGAAGATTAAGGGCCGGTAATGTTATAAACGTGCAGATTAAGGGCCGGTTATGTTATAAACCTGCAGATTAAGGGCCGGTAATGTTATAAACCTGCAGATGAAGGGCCGGTAATGTTATAAACCTGCAGATTAAGGGCCGGTAATGTTATAAACGTGCAGATTAAGGGCCGGTAATGTTATAAACGTGCAGATTAAGGGCCGGTAATGTTATAAACCTGCAGATTAAGGGCCGGTAATGTTATAAACGTGCAGATTAAGGGCCGGTAATGTTATAAACGAGCAGATTAAGGGCCGGTAATGTTATAAAAGTGCAGATTAAGGGCCGGTTATGTTATAAACCTGCAGATTAAGGGCCGGTAATGTTATAAACCTGCAGATGAAGGGCCGGTAATGTTATAAACCTGCAGATTAAGGGCCGGTAATGTTATAAACGTGCAGATTAAGGGCCGGTAATGTTATAAACGTGCAGATTAAGGGCCGGTAATGTTATAAACGTGCAGATTAAGGGCCGGTAATGTTATAAACGTGCAGATTAAGGGCCGGTAATGTTATAAACCTGCAGATTAAGGGCCGGTAATGTTATAAACGTGCAGATTAAGGGCCGGTAATGTTATAAACCTGCAGATTAAGGGCCGGTAATGTTATAAACGTGCAGATTAAGGGCCGGTAATGTTATAAACGTGCAGATTAAGGGCCGGTAATGTTATAAACGTGCAGATTAAGGGCCGGTAATGTTATAAACGTGCAGATGAAGGGCCGGTAATGTTATAAACGTGCAGATGAAGGGCCGGTAATGTTATAACCGTGCAGATTAAGGGCCGGTAATGTTATAAACGTGCAGATTAAGGGCCGGTAATGTTATAATCGTGCAGATTAAGGGCCGGTAATGTTATAAACGAGCAGATTAAGGGCCGGTAATGTTATAAACGAGCAGATTAAGGGCCGGTAATGTTATAAACGTGCAGATTAAGGGCCGGTAATGTTATAAACGTGCTTATTAAGGGCCGGTAATGTTATAAACGTGCAGATTAAGGGCCGGTAATGTTATAACCGTGCAGATTAAGGGCCGGTAATGTTATAAACGTGCAGATTAAGGGCCGGTAATGTTATAAACGTGCAGATTAAGGGCCGGTAATGTTGTAAACGTGCAGATGAAGGGCCGGTAATGTTATAAACGTGCAGATTAAGGGCCGGTAATGTTATAAACGTGCAGATTAAGGGCCGGTAATGTTATAAACGTGCAGATTAAGGGCCGGTAATGTTATAAACGTGCAGATTAAGGGCCGGTAATGTTATAAACGTGCAGATGAAGGGCCGGTAATGTTATAAACGTGCTTATTAAGGGCCGGTAATGTTATAAACGTGCAGATTAAGGGCCGGTAATGTTGTAAACGTGCAGATTAAGGGCCGGTAATGTTGTAAACGTGCAGATGAAGGGCCGGTAATGTTATAAACGTGCAGATTAAGGGCCGGTAATGTTATAAACGTGCAGATTAAGGGCCGGTAATGTTATAAACGTGCAGATTAAGGGCCGGTAATGTTATAAACGTGCAGATTAAGGGCCGGTAATGTTATAAACGTGCTTATTAAGGGCCGGTAATGTTATAAACGTGCAGATTAAGGGCCGGTAATGTTATAAACGTGCAGATTAAGGGCCGGTAATGTTATAAACGTGCAGATTAAGGGCCGGTAATGTTATAATCGTGCAGATTAAGGGCCGGTAATGTTATAAACGTGCAGATTAAGGGCCGATAATGTTATAAACGTGCTTATTAAGGGCCGGTAATGTTATAAACGTGCAGATTAAGGGCCGGTAATGTTATAAACGTGCAGATTAAGGGCCGGTAATGTTATAAACGTGCAGATTAAGGGCCGATAATGTTATAAACGTGCAGATTAAGGGCCGGTAATGTTATAAACGTGCAGATTAAGGGCCGATAATGTTATAAACGTGCAGATTAAGGGCCGGTAATGTTGTAAACGTGCAGATGAAGGGCCGGTAATGTTATAAACGTGCAGATTAAGGGCCGGTAATGTTATAAACCTGCAGATTAAGGGCCGATAATGTTATAAACGTGCAGATTAAGGGCCGGTAATGTTATAAACGTGCAGATTAAGGGCCGATAATGTTATAAACGTGCAGATTAAGGGCCGGTAATGTTGTAAACGTGCAGATGAAGGGCCGGTAATGTTATAAACCTGCAGATTAAGGGCCGGTAATGTTATAAACCTGCAGATTAAGGGCCGGTAATGTTATAAACGTGCAGATTAAGGGCCGGTAATGTTATAAACCTGCAGATTAAGGGCCGGTAATGTTATAAACCTGCAGATTAAGGGCCGGTAATGTTATAAACGTGCAGATTAAGGGCCGGTAATGTTATAAACCTCTGCAGATTAAGGGCCGGTAATGTTATAAACGTGCAGATTAAGGGCCGGTAATGTTATAAACCTGCAGATTAAGGGCCGGTAATGTTATAAACCTGCAGATTAAGGGCCGGTAATGTTATAAACCTGCAGATTAAGGGCCGGTAATGTTATAAACCTGCAGATTAAGGGCCGGTAATGTTATAATCGTGCAGATTAAGGGCCGGTAATGTTATAAACCTCTGCAGATTAAGGGCCGGTAATGTTATAAACGTGCAGATTAAGGGCCGGTAATGTTATAAACCTGCAGATTAAGGGCCGGTAATGTTATAAACCTGCAGATTAAGGGCCGGTAATGTTATAATCGTGCAGATTAAGGGCCGGTAATGTTATAAACCTGCAGATTAAGGGCCGGTAATGTTATAAACCTGCAGATTAAGGGCCGATAATGTTATAAACGTGCAGATTAAGGGCCGGTAATGTTATAAACGTGCAGATTAAGGGCCGGTAATGTTATAATCGTGCAGATTAAGGGCCGGTAATGTTATAAACCTGCAGATTAAGGGCCGGTAATGTTATAAACGTGCAGATTAAGGGCCGGTAATGTTATAAAGTTGCAGATTAAGGGCCGGTAATGTTATAAACGTGCAGATTAAGGGCCGGTAATGTTATAAACGTGCAGATTAAGGGCCGGTAATGTTATAAACCTGCAGATTAAGGGCCGGTAATGTTATAAACGTGCAGATTAAGGGCCGGTAATGTTATAAAGTTGCAGATTAAGGGCCGGTAATGTTATAAACGTGCAGATTAAGGGCCGGTAATGTTATAAACCTGCAGATTAAGGGCCGGTAATGTTATAAACCTGCAGATTAAGGGCCGGTAATGTTATAAACCTGCAGATTAAGGGCCGGTAATGTTTTAAACGTGCAGATTAAGGGCCGGTAATGTTATAAACCTGCAGATTAAGGGCCGGTAATGTTATAATCGTGCAGATTAAGGGCCGGTAATGTTATAAACGTGCAGATTAAGGGCCGGTTACAGCGCTTACACACGGAGGAACTGAGATTTTCATGATATGTGCCCTTTAATATTACAATTAAACTAAAAATATAAACATATAAACTTAATTTGAAATATGAACAAAATCAGTGATGTGTTGTTGTTTGTTCAGGGATCTTCTGCGGATCGGCGTGACTTTAGCGGGACACCAGAAGAAGATCCTGTCCAGCGTCCAAACGCTCCGAATCCACAGCGGATCCCTGCGATACTGACGCTTCCCAGAATCCCCTGCTTCTGCTCTTACGGACCAGTCCGTCCACGACCCATCGAACAATCACTGTGGAGCGTCACAGAACCAGCCAATCAGAGCGAGTCTCTGGGTCTTATTCTCTTAGTTTGATACGGACTGATGGATTTTCTCGCTGGTCTCAGGACCGCCTCGCTCTCATGAAGAGAGTTACTTCTACAGGAAACACGGGACGTTGGAATATGACGTGTCACTGTTGCCGTGCATTATGGGAGTTTAATCGGATCTTCACATTGAAGGTTCATTATAATTATTATTTTTATTATAATGTGAGATTATTTTGTAATTATTTTGTACGTATCAAAACAGCACAAATAATGAACGAATGTTTGTTTAGCCAAAGTACTGTGGGAGCTGTCAATCAAACTGATTGTAAACCGTGTGACCAATCACATTAAAGACTCATGCTGGCCCCTCCCACCGAGAGCTGCTCAAGTCTGTTCTGTTGGTTTTACTGGGCGTTCAGCATTATACAGGCTCTTGAGGACCATTCTCATCAGAAACACTGAAGTATTTTGCTGTTACAATGAAACATCAGTAATAAACAGACCAACAATCTTAAGAAGAGCTTGTGTGATTTAAAACATCAGTGTTCAGTTATCATGAACTAAAACTATAGAACATTTAATTACGTGAAAAAAATAAACTTAAGCTTCCAAGGCAACATTTTCACATAATTTTCATTAAGTTTATATTTGAGTTAATAAACTAAAACTTAATAAAAAACTGTATAGAAATATAATAAAATTACTAAAAATGTAAAAAGAAACCCCAACTGAATCACTAAAACTTTAAAATTACAATGAATGAGAACAGAACATGTGAACTAGAAAGCACATTTAACCGCCTGGTGCTGCTCGCGAATTGCTCACGAATGATTTTTTTCAATGGAATAATATACTATATTTCATTTCGATAAGGTTTTTATATAATATTTAGTAATTTTAGAGCATTTTATGTTACTATATTATATGTATTTATTAGTTATGGTGTGTGTGTGTGTGTGTGTGTGTGTGTGTGTGTGTGTGTGTGTGTGTGTGTGTTGAGTGAGGCGTGTCAAGTCTGTTTCTGTTCACGCTAAATTCTTTATCATTTGATAAAACACACGTGTGTGTGTAATTCAGGATAATCAGATTGTGAAGCGTCTGTGTGTGTGTGTGCGCGTGTGTGTGTGTGTGTGTGTGTGTACGGGTCTGATAAGTGACGTGTGTGTCTTCTAGAGAACTGAATAACAGTTATAGAGACGATAAGGTCTTATGGACAGTTTTTAAGTAGAAAATAAATGGTGAATTTTCATTTCATGACGATTTAAAACCCTCTGAGTGTTGCGACTCAATTTGAGCCATTTTCGATTTTTAAAATGCTTGAAAAATGCGTTAAATTATTCGTGTCTTCTTGAAGTTTTGACTGCTTCTCCTTTAGGGTCATGAATGTGCATGCTAATTTTTGACATCCATGTGTTTTGGAAAGGTGATAAAAATTTTGGTTGAATTGATTGAGTTTGGGATCAAATTAAGCCCCATTGGTTTCCATGCAATTCACCAAAAATAGCACTTTGAAAAACAGCCAGTCAGGAAACCTTTATAGTAGCTTGTCAAAACTACAATATGAAGTACACAAGAACATATGAAATTTAAGACTCATAAAATTTTCTTGAAATTGAAGCCTCTTATTTTTTTGTATCTGTTTCTTCATCTATTTGAGTTTCAAAAGTGTTGCAGAAGTGAAAGCACTTCAAACAATGAAAGTGTAAAACAGAAGTTTGAGTTTACAGTAAGGCAAATGTACATTTACATTTAATAATTAAGCAGACGCTTTTATCCAAAGCGACTTACAAATGAGGAGAGCAATAGAAGCAAATGTCTCAGGCAGGCTGAAACATGAGCGGCTGCCGTCTGATCATCCGGCCGGAATGAGAGGTAGAGTTGTGTGTCATCAGCATAACAGTGATGGGAAAAAACATGTTTCTGAATGACAGATCTAGTGATGACATGTAGATGGAGAAGAGAAGCGGTCCCAGCACTGAGCCCTGAGGCACTCCAGTAGCTAGATGATAGCAGTGATGGGATAAACCATGTTTCTGAATGACAGACACTAGTGATGACATGTAGATGGAGAAGAGAAGTGGTCCCAGCACTGAGCCCTGAGGCACTCCAGTAGCTAGATGATAACAGTGATGGGATAAACCATGTTTCTGAATGACAGACACTAGTGATGACATGTAGATGGAGAAGAGAAGCGGTCCCAGCACTGAGCCCTGAGGCACTCCAGTAGCTAGATGATAACAGTGATGGGATAAACCATGTTTCTGAATGACAGATCTAGTGATGACATGTAGATGGAGAAGAGAAGCGGTCCCAGCACTGAGCCCTGAGGCACTCCAGTAGCTAGATGATAACAGTGATGGAATAAACCGTGTTTCTGAATGACAGATCTAGTGATGACATGTAGATGGAGAAGAGAAGCGGTCCCAGCACTGAGCCCTGAGGCACTCCAGTAGCTAGATGATAACAGTGATGGGATAAACCATGTTTCTGAATGACAGATCTAGTGATGACATGTAGATGGAGAAGAGAAGCGGTCCCAGCACTGAGCCCTGAGGCACTCCAGTAGCTAGATGATAGCAGTGATGGAATAAACCGTGTTTCTGAATGACAGATCTAGTGATGACATGTAGATGGAGAAGAGAAGCGGTCCCAGCACTGAGCCCTGAGGCACTCCAGTAGCTAGATGATAACAGTGATGGGATAAACCATGTTTCTGAATGACAGATCTAGTGATGACATGTAGATGGAGAAGAGAAGCGGTCCCAGCACTGAGCCCTGAGGCACTCCAGTAGCTAGATGATAGCAGTGATGGGATAAACCATGTTTCTGAATGACAGATCTAGTGATGACATGTAGATGGAGAAGAGAAGCGGTCCCAGCACTGAGCCCTGAGGCACTCCAGTAGCTAGATGATAGCAGTGATGGAATAAACCATGTTTCTGAATGACAGATCTAGTGATGACATGTAGATGGAGAAGAGAAGCGGTCCCAGCACTGAGCCCTGAGGCACTCCAGTAGCTAGATGATAACAGTGATGGGATAAACCATGTTTCTGAATGACAGACCCTAGTGACGACATGTAGACGGAGAAGAGAAGCGGTCCCAGCACTGAGCCCTGAGGCACTCCAGTAGCTAGATGTTTGTCTTAGACACATCACCTCACCACGACACCCTGAAGGACCAACTGAGTGTTCCAGCAAAATTGCCAGAAAATCAAAGCCATATGTCTAAGCAAGTTCTGTTCCAAGTTTAAAGTTAAAACGTTGGTAACACAATCTCCAATTTTAAAACGGGATGAATTTTGAGTGTTTAAGCTTCCGAATGACGATGGAAAAAGGCAATTAAAAAGCAGGACACTGACAGTTAACAGGATATATTTCTTACATATTATATTTTTTAGTCTCTGACAATCTACAATAGATGTTTCTTAATTTTTATTTTTTGCATAAATCTAATGTTTTTCATTTGCAAATTGCATGGAAACCAAACAGGGTCAATTTGACCAGCAACACAAACGGAGTAACCAGGTTATCAACACAACGGAGGGTTTTAAAGGGGATTCCAATCGTCAGCCATATGGAACTGAAACGCTGGCAGTTGTGAGTGATTTATCATACAGATCTTACAGGAAGTGCTTGGTTTTCGGTGAATTACAAACAGACATCATGTTTCTATCGATGTTTGATTGACAGCCGTACAGCAGCAGATCCAATGACGTCAGTGTGAACTGGAAACTGAAGTCAGTTCTCTTCTGTAACCAGTGACAGATGGAAAATGAAGACTGAATGGATGTTCCTGCTGCTTTCAATCCCTCGTTAAATAAATCTTAATTTCTAAATAAGAAATAAGAGGAATATAAATACACCAGAGCGAACATAAAACATCCCATCCTGGTGCGAGATACAGTTACAGTCCGTCTGCAGTGTTTATGTTCTCAGATTATTTTTTAATATCAGTCGGATGTTCTGACACTTCGGGTTTATATTACAGAGTCAGAAAGAAACAAAGTCGAGGTTTGATTATTGTACAGTGTTTAAATTCATGATGGATTTTGATGTGTGTTTGTGTGTTTTGGAGACTCGCGTCTCGTTCTGTGATGATTATAAAAATTCCGTTGATCTGAGCTCATCTGATCTGTGAATCAAAATCTCTTTTGTTATTTAAGGGCACGCATGTATATTGTGCATCCGCTGCAACAATGTGTGTGTGTATTACTAAAACTTTAAAATTACAATGAATGAGAACAGAACATGTGAACTAGAAAGCACATTTAACCGCCCGGTGCTGCTCGCCTATTGCTCACGAATGACTGCTCGCCTATTGCTCACGTTTTTCTCAATTAAATAATACTATATTTCATTTCAATAAGGTTTTTATATAATATTTTCTAATTTTAGTGTGTGTGTGTGTGTGTGTGTGTGTGTGTGTGTGTGTGTGTGTGTGTGTGTGTGTGTGTGTGTGTGTGTGTGTGTGTGTGTGTGTGTGTGTGTGTGTGTGTGTGTGTGTGTGTAAATGGATGAGCG
>NC_136893.1:507500-510000 GCF_949152265.1 Phoxinus phoxinus
CTCTCTTAGAAGAAAATAAACAAAACCCTGGGTATTGATCTGAAACACTGGCTAAATGAACGAGAAATAAAGCTTCTACTTCTGAAGTTTCCAAACAGCACAGCAGTAATGACTTTAAGATTATACCTATGCAACCGTCTAATACAGTATCGCATCAGGAAGTGCATTGTAGTCTCCCTGAGGGAAAATTTGATTCATTCATTGCTATAGGAGAGGAAGAATTTTGCAAACTCGTCAAATCATCTAAATCGACAACGTGCATGTTAGACCCTATACCGACTAAGCTGCTGAAAGAGATGCTTCCAGATGTCATAGATCCTCTTCTTAATATCATTCATTCATCTTTGTCTCTAGGATACGTACCAAAAACCTTTAAGCTAGCTATGATTAAACCGCTTGTTAAAAAAACGCAACTTGATCCTACAAAACTAGTCAATTACAGGCCGATCTCGAATCTGCCATTTCTGTCAAAGATATTAGAAAAAGCCGTATCCTCACAACTGTGTTCCTTTCTAGAAAGAAATGATATCTGAGGATTTCCAGTCCGGATTTAGACCGTACCATAGTACCGAGACCGCTCTCGTTAGAGTCACACATGATTTGCTCTTATCATCCGATCGTGGTTGTATCTCTCTATTAGTATTACTTGATCTTAGTGCTGCATTTGACACCATTGACCACAACATCCTTTTAAATAGACTCGAACATTATGTTGGCATTAGTGGAATTGCACTAGCATGGTTTAAATCAGACTTATCTGACCGTTATCAGTTTGTAGCAGTAAATGAAGAGATGTCTTATCAATCACAAGTTCAGTATGGCGTACCACAAGGCTCAGTACTAGGACCGCTGCTGTTCACTCTGTACATGCTACCATTAGGAGATATCATTAGGAAACATGGAATTAGCTTTCACTGTTATGCCGACGATACTCAGCTGTATATTTCTTCAAAACCTAACGAAACTTACCAATTCACAAAATTAACGGAATGCATAGCGGATATAAACAACTGGATGACTAGTAATTTCCTACTACTAAATTCAGAAAAAACTGAGATTCTAATTATTGGACAAAAAACTTCCACACGTAATAACCTAGAATACTGTCTAACACTTGATGACTGTCCTACAAAAACACTGAGGAAGAACACTTTCTGCCGTGTAACACACACACACACACACACACATACACACACACACACACACACACACATATACACACACAGCTCATATTTATATATGTTATGTTGTGGAGTGAGTTTGTTCTAGTGTGATGTGTGTTTTCCTTTGATCTCTGATGGTCTCTGACACTCATGAAGGGTCAGTCCAGTGAGCACTTCCTGTGGCCGTTCTTCACTTCCTCTGTGTGTGTGTGTGTGTGTGTGTGTGTGTGTGTGGTTTATTCTGATCCTCTGATCCGTCACTGCCCACATCTGGCAGGAATTTGTGCTGGAATGAAGAGATTTGAGAAAACCAGAGGGAGAGAGGGGGGGGGGAATGAGGGGTAGAGAGAGAGAGAGGGGGGGGGGTGAGTGAGGGGTAGAGAGAGAGAGAGAGAGAGAGAGAGAGAGGGGGGGGGGGGGGTGAGTGGTAGAGAGAGGAAAAGACATATGAGTGAAAAATGAGACTACTGATAGAAACCAGACAGGCATTTACCCACAACCCCCCTCTCCACCCACAATTCTCTCTGGCCAAAACTCGCTTCTGAAATTAAAACAACATTACTGGAATGAAAACACGAGCTGAGCTGAATTCTTATCAGCCGTGTGTGTGTGTGTGTGTGTTTGAGAAAGTGTGTGTGTATGCTTGTGTGTGCATGCATGTGTGTGTGTGTGTGTGTGTGTGTGAAAGAGAGAGAGAGAGAGAGAGAGAGAGAGAGTGTGTGTGTGTGTGTGTGTGTGTGTGTGTGTGTGTGTGTGTGTGTGTGTGTGTGAGTGTGTGTGTGTGTGTGTGTGTGTGTGTGTGTGTGTGTGTGTGTGTGTGTGTGTGTGTGTGTGTGTGTGTTATGAATATTATTGTACACCAAAAAAAATCATTAGAAACAATAATAGTCTGAAACTGCTTGTGAGATGTAGCTGTATAAGAGAGATGGCAGGTCACGCTGAAGAAGACGAGACATTTTGAAGTAAAGACTGGAAGAGGATTTTCTTGTAAAAGTTACTCCTAAAAATCTCACTTCTATTTACAATTTAGAAAAATAGTTTTTTTTGACAGTGTGTTTTAGTCACCGGTTTTTCATCACTATTTTAACTAGTTCATGTTACTGTAACTGTCAGTGACAAATACATTTTTTAAAGTATAAATATATGATATAATCTCTGGTTCCCTCTCAGTCGTTCACATGGTCAGCGTCGGCTGAATGGATCACGCTTAGGGAGCCGGTCATCTTCGAGCACTGTTAAACCGAACCAATGCACATTGGCTGGCGAGATTAGCATCTCTCACTCCGGCCCGCGGCGCGGGTATAAAGTGGACGCACGCACCGGTTGTCTTCGGAGCC
>NC_136893.1:517500-527500 GCF_949152265.1 Phoxinus phoxinus
CTCCGCACGTCGTCGTCATCCACCTCGGCGGGGACAGCTTGCTCCGGGAGGGCCGCGACCGCTTGGGCTTCCTCCGGCAGATAACGCGCGACCTGACCGAGTGCTTCCAGCTGTTCCCCGGAGCCAGGTTTCTGTTCTCCGACATCCTGCCGCGGCTGCACTGGCGCGGTCAGACCGGCTCCGGCTACGGCGTGGAGCGCAGCCGGCGCTGGATCAACGGCCACGTGCGCGGCTTCCTGGCTGAGAGACAGATGAGCTGCGTTCGCCACCTGAACATCGGCCTGATGCACCTGTGCGGAGACGGGGTCCACCTGAGCCCTGAGGGGAACCAGCGGCTGCTCGGCAACCTCCAGGAAGCCCTGCAGGGGGAGCTGCGCAGATGAGGAAGAGGAAGAGGGGGAGCTGCGCAGATGAGGAAGAGGAAGAGGGGGAGCTGCGCAGATGAGGAAGAGGAAGACACACACCAAATGTCCTTTTGAGGGCAGAATCAACGGCTCTTTTCAGAGCCACCCACTCAATCAAATAAAGAGCATTTTTACAAGTGTGTGAAATTCTTTGTTCTTCACATTGCTTGAGGTCCGCTAGCGGATACAATTCCTTTGAGCGTTTCAATATGACTGTGTGGTAAAAACAAACATTTTAATCCCTGTGTCTTGTCCACTCTCTCTCTCTCTCTCTCTCTCTCTCTCTCTCTCTCAAACACAC
This sequence comes from Phoxinus phoxinus, assembly GCF_949152265.1. Classification (NCBI taxonomy): domain Eukaryota; kingdom Metazoa; phylum Chordata; class Actinopteri; order Cypriniformes; family Leuciscidae; genus Phoxinus; species Phoxinus phoxinus. The sequence goes on from NC_136893.1 coordinate 518,206, forward strand.
ACTCACTCACTCACTCTCACACACACACTCTCTCTCTCAAACACACATTCACTCACTCACACACTCTCTCTCTCTCTCTCTCTCTCTCTCTCTCTCTGTCTCTCACACTCTCTCTCACTCACACACACACACTCTCACTCACTCACACACACTCTCTCTCTCTGTCTCACACACACTCTATCTCTCACACACACTCACTCTCTCACACACACACACACACACACACACACACACTCTCTCTCTCTCTATCTCTCACACACGCACACTCTCTCTCTGTCTCTCTCTCTCTCTCTCTCTCTCTCTCTCTCTGTCTCTCACACTCTCTCTCACTCACACACACACACACTCTCACTCACTCACACACACTCTCTCTCTCTCTGTCTCACACACACTCTATCTCACACACACTCACTCTCACACACGCACACTCTCTCTCTGTCTCTCACACACTCTCTCTCTCTCTCTCTCTCTCTCTCTCTCTCTCTCTCTCTCTCTCTCTCTCTCTCTCTCTCTCTCTCACACACACACACACACTCTTGTGATGTTAATGCTGTGTGTGTGTGTGTGTGTGTGTTCAGATGGTGACTCCGGCTCCAGGTGAACACCCGCTGCAGTATAACTACACTTTCTGGTACTCGCGCCGCACGCCCAGCAGACCCGCCAACACTCAGAGCTACGAGCAGAACATCCGGCAGATGGGCACCGTGGCGTCGGTACGCACACACTCTCTCATCCTCAGCGTCATCACTGCTGTGTGTGTGTGTGTGTGTGTGTTTCATGTTCACTCTCTCGGTTCAGGTGGAGCAGTTCTGGAAGTTCTACAGTCATCTGGTGCGACCCGGAGACCTGACGGGACACAGCGACTTCCACCTGTTCAAGGAGGGAATCAAGCCCATGTGGGAGGTGTGTGTGTGACTGTGTGTGACTGTGTGTGACTGTGTGTGACTGTGTGTGTGTGTGACTGTGTGTGACTGTGTGTGACTGTGTGTGACTGTGTGTGTGTGTGACTGTGTGTGTGTGTGTGACTGTGTGAGTGACTGTATGTGTGTGACTGTGTGTGTGTGACTGTGTGAGTGACTGTATGTGTGTGTCTGAGTGTATGACTGTGTGAGTGACTGTATGTGTGTGACTGTATGTGTGTGACTGTATGTGTGTGTGACTGTATGTGTGTCTGACTGTGTGTGTGTCTGACTGTGTGTCTGACTGTGTGTCTGACTGTGTGTCTGACTGTGTGTCTGACTGCGTGTCTGACTGCGTGTCTGACTGCGTGTCTGACTGCGTGTCTGACTGCGTTTCTGACTGTGTCTGACTGTGTCTGACTGTGTGTCTGACTGTGTGTCTGACTGCGTGTCTGACTGCGTGTCTGACTGCGTGTCTGACTGCGTGTCTGACTGCGTGTCTGACTGCGTGTCTGACTGCGTGTCTGACTGCGTGTCTGACTGCGTGTCTGACTGCGTGTCTGACTGCGTGTCTGACTGTGTGTCTGACTGCGTTTATGACTGTGTGTATGACTGCGTGTCTGACTGCGTGTCTGACTGCGTGTCTGACTGCGTGTCTGACTGCGTGTCTGACTGCGTGTCTGACTGCGTGTCTGACTGCGTGTATGACTGCGTGTATGACTGCGTGTCTGACTGCGTGTCTGACTGTGTGTCTGACTGCGTGTCTGACTGTGTGTCTGACTGTGTGTATGACTGTGTATGACTGTGTATGACTGTGTCTGACTGTGTGTATGACTGTGTCTGACTGTGTCTGACTGTGTCTGACTGTGTCTGACTGTGTCTGACTGTGTATGACTGTGTGTCTGACTGTGTGTCTGACTGTGTGTCTGACTGTGTGTCTGACTGTGTGTCTGACTGTGTGTATGACTGTGTGTCTGACTGTGTGTATGACTGTGTGTATGACTGTGTCTGACTGCGTGTCTGACTGCGTGTCTGACTGCGTGTCTGACTGCGTGTCTGACTGCGTGTCTGACTGCGTGTATGACTGCGTGTATGACTGCGTGTATGACTGCGTGTATGACTGCGTGTATGACTGCGTGTCTGACTGCGTGTCTGACTGTGTGTCTGACTGCGTTTATGACTGTGTGTATGACTGCGTGTCTGACTGCGTGTCTGACTGCGTGTCTGACTGCGTGTCTGACTGCGTGTCTGACTGCGTGTCTGACTGCGTGTCTGACTGCGTGTATGACTGCGTGTATGACTGCGTGTCTGACTGCGTGTCTGACTGTGTGTCTGACTGCGTGTCTGACTGTGTGTCTGACTGTGTGTATGACTGTGTATGACTGTGTATGACTGTGTCTGACTGTGTGTATGACTGTGTCTGACTGTGTCTGACTGTGTCTGACTGTGTCTGACTGTGTATGACTGTGTGTCTGACTGTGTGTCTGACTGTGTGTCTGACTGTGTGTCTGACTGTGTGTCTGACTGTGTGTATGACTGTGTGTCTGACTGTGTGTATGACTGTGTGTATGACTGTGTCTGACTGCGTGTCTGACTGCGTGTCTGACTGCGTGTCTGACTGCGTGTCTGACTGCGTGTCTGACTGCGTGTATGACTGCGTGTATGACTGCGTGTATGACTGCGTGTATGACTGCGTGTATGACTGTGTGTATGACTGTGTGTCTGACTGTGTGTATGACTGTGTGTATGACTGTGTGTCTGACTGTGTGTCTGACTGTGTGTCTGACTGTGTGTCTGACTGTGTGTCTGACTGTGTGTCTGACTGTGTGTATGACTGTGTCTGACTGTCTGACTGTGTGTCTGACTGTGTCTGACTGTGTCTGACTGTGTATGACTGTGTGTCTGACTGTGTGTCTGACTGTGTGTCTGACTGTGTGTCTGACTGTGTGTCTGACTGTGTGTATGACTGTGTGTCTGACTGTGTGTCTGACTGTGTGTGTGACTGCGTGTGTGACTGTGTGTATGACTGTGTGTCTGACTGTGTGTCTGACTGTGTGTCTGACTGTGTGTATGACTGTGTGTCTGACTGTGTGTATGACTGTGTGTATGACTGTGTCTGACTGCGTGTCTGACTGCGTGTCTGACTGCGTGTCTGACTGCGTGTCTGACTGCGTGTATGACTGCGTGTATGACTGCGTGTATGACTGCGTGTATGACTGTGTGTATGACTGTGTGTATGACTGTGTGTCTGGCTGTGTGTCTGACTGTGTGTATGACTGTGTGTATGACTGTGTGTCTGACTGTGTGTCTGACTGTGTGTCTGACTGTGTGTCTGACTGTGTGTATGACTGTGTCTGACTGTCTGACTGTGTGTCTGACTGTGTCTGACTGTGTATGACTGTGTGTCTGACTGTGTCTGACTGTGTGTCTGACTGTGTGTCTGACTGTGTGTCTGACTGTGTGTCTGACTGTGTGTATGACTGTGTGTATGACTGTGTGTCTGACTGTGTGTCTGACTGCGTGTGTGACTGCGTGTGTGACTGTGTGTGTGACTGCGTGTGTGACTGCGTGTGTGACTGCGTGTGTGACTGCGTGTGTGACTGCGTGTGTGACTGCGTGTGTGACTGCGTGTCTGACTGCGTGTGTGACTGCGTGTCTGACTGCGTGTCTGACTGCGTGTCTGACTGCGTGTCTGACTGCGTGTCTGACTGCGTTTATGACTGCGTGTATGACTGCGTGTATGACTGCGTGTATGACTGCGTGTCTGACTGCGTGTCTGACTGCGTGTCTGACTGCGTGTCTGACTGCGTGTCTGACTGCGTGTCTGACTGCGTGTCTGACTGCGTGTCTGACTGCGTGTCTGACTGCGTGTCTGACTGCGTGTATGACTGCGTGTCTGACTGCGTGTCTGACTGCGTGTCTGACTGCGTGTCTGACTGCGTGTCTGACTGCGTGTCTGACTGTGTGTCTGACTGTGTGTATGACTGTGTCTGACTGTGTGTATGACTGTGTGTCTGACTGTGTCTGACTTTGTCTGACTGTGTCTGACTGTGTCTGACTGTGTCTGACTGTGTGTCTGACTGTGTGTCTGACTGTGTGTCTGACTGTGTGTATGACTGTGTGTATGACTGTGTGTCTGACTGTGTGTCTGACTGTGTGTATGACTGTGTGTATGACTGTGTCTGACTGCGTGTCTGACTGCGTGTCTGACTGCGTGTCTGACTGCGTGTATGACTGCGTGTATGACTGCGTGTATGACTGCGTCTATGACTGCGTGTATGACTGTGTGTCTGGCTGTGTGTCTGACTGTGTGTATGACTGTGTGTATGACTGTGTGTCTGACTGTGTGTCTGACTGTGTGTCTGACTGTGTGTCTGACTGTGTGTCTGACTGTGTGTCTGACTGTGTGTCTGACTGTGTGTATGACTGTGTCTGACTGTCTGACTGTGTGTCTGACTGTGTCTGACTGTGTATGACTGTGTGTCTGACTGTGTGTCTGACTGTGTGTCTGACTGTGTGTCTGACTGTGTGTCTGACTGTGTGTATGACTGTGTCTGACTGTCTGACTGTGTGTCTGACTGTGTCTGACTGTGTCTGACTGTGTGTCTGACTGTGTGTCTGACTGTGTGTCTGACTGTGTGTCTGACTGTGTGTCTGACTGTGTGTATGACTGTGTGTATGACTGTGTCTGACTGTGTCTGACTGTGTGTCTGACTGTGTGTCTGACTGTGTGTCTGACTGTGTGTATGACTGTGTGTCTGGCTGTGTGTCTGACTGTGTGTATGACTGTGTGTCTGACTGTGTGTCTGACTGTGTGTCTGACTGTGTGTCTGACTGTGTGTCTGACTGTGTGTCTGACTGTGTCTGACTGTGTATGACTGTGTGTCTGACTGTGTGTCTGACTGTGTGTCTGACTGTGTGTCTGACTGTGTGTCTGACTGTGTGTCTGACTGTGTGTCTGACTGTGTGTATGACTGTGTGTCTGACTGTGTGTCTGACTGTGTGTCTGACTGTGTGTATGACTGTGTGTATGACTGTGTCTGACTGTGTCTGACTGTGTGTCTGACTGTGTGTCTGACTGTGTGTCTGACTGTGTGTATGACTGTGTGTATGACTGTGTGTATGACTGTGTGTATGACTGTGTCTGACTGTGTGTCTGACTGTGTGTATGACTGTGTATGACTGTGTGTATGACTGTGTGTATGACTGTGTGTATGACTGTGTGTATGACTGTGTGTATGACTGTGTGTCTGACTGTGTCTGACTGTGTATGACTGTGTATGACTGTGTCTGACTGTGTCTGACTGTGTCTGACTGTGTCTGACTGTGTCTGACTGTGTGTATGACTGTGTCTGACTGTGTCTGACTGTGTCTGACTGTGTCTGACTGTGTCTGACTGTGTGTATGACTGTGTCTGACTGTGTGTCTGACTGTGTGTCTGACTGTGTCTGACTGTGTCTGACTGTGTCTGACTGTGTCTGACTGTGTGTCTGACTGTGTGTCTGACTGTGTGTCTGACTGTGTGTCTGACTGTGTGTCTGACTGTGTGTCTGACTGTGTGTATGACTGTGTGTCTGACTGTGTGTCTGACTGTGTCTGACTGTGTGTCTGACTGTGTGTCTGACTGTGTGTCTGACTGTGTGTCTGACTGTGTGTCTGACTGTGTGTCTGACTGTGTGTATGACTGTGTGTATGACTGTGTGTATGACACTATGACTGTGTGTGTGACTGTGTGTGTGACTGCGTGTGTGACTGCGTGTGTGACTGCGTGTGTGACTGCGTGTATGACTGCGTGTATGACTGCGTGTATGACTGTGTATGACTGTATGACACTATGACTGTGTGTATGACTGTGTGTATGACTGTGTGTATGACTGTGTGTATGACTGTGTGTATGACTGTGTGTATGACTGTGTGTGACTGTGTGTGTGACTGTGTGTGTGACTGTGTGTGTGACTGTGTGTGTGACTGTGTGTGTGACTGTGTGTGTGACTGTGTGTGTGACTGCGTGTGTGACTGCGTGTGTGACTGCGTGTGTGACTGCGTGTATGACTGTGTATGACTGTGTTTGACTGTGTATGACTGTATGACACTATGACTGTGTGTGTGACTGTGTGTGTGACTGTGTGTGTGACTGTGTGTGTGACTGTGTGTGTGACTGTGTGTGTGACTGTGTGTGTGACTGCGTGTGTGACTGCGTGTGTGACTGCGTGTGTGACTGCGCGTGTGACTGCGCGTGTGACTGCGCGTGTGACTGTGTGTGTGTGACTGTGTGTGTGTGACTGTGTGTGTGTGTGACTGTGTGTGTGACTGTGTGTGTGACTGCGTGTGTGACTGCGTGTGTGACTGCGTGTGTGACTGCGTGTGTGACTGCGTGTATGACTGTGTGTCTGACTGTGTGTATGACTGTGTATGACTGTGTCTGACTGTGTGTGTGACTGTGTGTGTGACTGTGTGTGTGACTGCGTGTGTGACTGCGTGTGTGACTGCGTGTGTGACTGCGTGTGTGACTGCGTGTGTGACTGCGTGTGTGTGACTGTGTGTGTGTGTGACTGTGTGTGTGACTGCGCGTGTGACTGTGTGTGTGTGACTGTGTGTGTGTGACTGTGTGTGTGTGTGACTGTGTGTGTGACTGTGTGTGTGTGACTGTGTGTGTGTGACTGTGTGTGTGTGTGACTGTGTGTGTGACTGTGTGTGTGACTGCGTGTGTGACTGCGTGTGTGACTGCGTGTGTGACTGCGTGTGTGACTGCGTGTATGACTGTGTGTCTGACTGTGTGTATGACTGTGTATGACTGTGTCTGACTGTGTGTCTGACTGTGTGTGTGACTGTGTGTGTGACTGCGTGTGTGACTGCGTGTGTGACTGCGTGTGTGACTGCGTGTGTGACTGCGTGTGTGACTGCGTGTGTGACTGCGCGTATGACTGCGCGTATGACTGTGCGTATGACTGTGTGTGTGACTTCACATCAGTGCTGACTCCGTCTCTGACGTGTGTGTGTGGTTGTGACTCAGGACGAGGCCAATAAGAACGGGGGGAAGTGGATCATCCGGCTCAGGAAGGGTCTGGCGTCCCGGTTCTGGGAGAACATCATCCTGGCGATGCTAGGAGAGCAGTTCATGGTGGGAGAAGAGATCTGCGGCGTCGTCGTGTCCATACGCTTCCAGGTACTGATGCATTCTGGGAAACCAGGCTCTCGGTCGCAGTCACTCACCAGACATGATTGTTCTGACATCATTTCCTCCAAACCTGCATGACTTCCTTCAGTGAAACAAAGATGTTGTGAACAGAGAACATGTTTAGTTCAATTCTGATTGTGTGTGTGTGTGTGTGTGTGTGTGTGTGTGTGTGTGTGCAGGAGGACATTCTGTCCATCTGGAATAAAACGGCCCATGATCAGGTGACCACGTCACGGATACGAGACACACTGCGACGCGTGCTGAACCTCCCGCCCAACACCATCATGGAGTACAAGACACACAACGACAGTCTCAAGTACGACACACACACACACTCTCATTCACTCACACACTCACTCACTCACTCACACACTCGAACACACACACACACACACTGAATTGTCTCTGATCCTCCTGTTCTTGTTTTCTCAGGGATAATTCCAGCTTCCGGAATACGAAGATCACTTTGTGAAAACCTGGAAATAATTTTCATATGGACACATTCCTTTTTACATCACGAGCCAGCGGCGCAGAAGGAACCCTGAGGAAACGGTGTGTGTGTGTGTGTGTGTTCGAGTGTGTGAGTGAGTGAGTGTGTGTGTGTGAGTGAATGAGAGTGTGTGCGTGCGTGCGCGCGAGAGCGTGTGTGTGTGCGCGCGCGTGTGTGTGTGTGTGCGCGCGTGTGTGTGTGTGTGCGCATGTGTGTGTGCGCGTGTGTATGTGTGTGTGTGTGCGCATGTGTGTGCGCGTGCGTGAGCGTGTGTGTGTGCGTGCGTGCGCGTGTGTGCGTGCGTGATGATAATATTGTCCTGAATTATTCCACCGGTTTGATTGAGTTATTTTTATTCCTCAGTCACACGTTTCATCAGATTCAGTGTTTTTGAAATGAGAACATGATTAAAGTTCAGCTCATGTTTCAAAGTGCAAACCGCTTTACTGTAAACACACATTTCCCTGAAGCGATGTCCTAAAGCCTGTGAACACTCGAGTGGAAGTGAAGTACAGTTTTAAATAAAGACATTAGTGTGTGTTCTGATGCAAACATGAGCTTCTTCCTCAGTGTTTCTCATCTTCATCCTTAAATCAAGACACATGTGCTGGAGAAGCAGGATTCCTCACTCGTCCGGTCCCCTTTTATTATTTATCCAATGCTTTGATGTTTTAAACACTTGTTTTTAAAATCGAATCCAAATAACGATAATTAAAACATGTTTCCCCTCAGGAAGAGGAAACTATTCCTCATGTTTTCTTTTAATAAACAGTTTTGCTCACATATTCCAGCTTCTTGTTTGTTTTTTTGTTTTTTCATTTGATATCCTTGTTCATATTTATGTAATTATTACCATAATTTCCATAATTACCGAAGCAGTTAGATATCAGAATTACAGTTTATAGTTGTATGATGGGTAAATCTATTCATTGCAATTCGACGAATTGATTCATTAACCCTACGTTTAATGTGTTGCTCGTCGTTGACGAATTACTTTGGAAAAATGGAAATCTGTATTTATTTATGATTATTTTGCTGTGGCGAGGAAGAGAATCATAGACAGTATATAAGATGGACACAGCGACCCCATAGACTTCAACGGAGAAAAGTGAAGCCCATTTGAAGCACTCACTTCCTGATCGCCAGGCGAACTGCGCAGGCTCAAACTGAGCTTGAACACGTGAGCAACGTGTCTGACAGCTGTCAGTCTTCTAGTAGCTGTGCGGAGAGAAATCTGAATCATTCCCTTCCGAATCTCGCAGAGACGGAGAGTGTGAGTATTAGCTGTCCATGAGCTAGCAGCAGGATCAACTTTATCACTCTCTGTGGGCTACTCCCTTCACTTTATCGGACTTAATGCCTCCACGTCCCCCCGATTGCCTGCGAGCTTCTACGCCGGTCTTTACGGTAATTTCTCTACAGTGCGACAGAGAGTCGCGTGAGTTATGACGCAATCGTTAGCCTATTTTTACAAAAACGGCTTCTACGGGGCCATAACGTAAGGTACAAGGTAATGGAGCCTTTTATACATTGTCGAGTTTCTTTAGAAATAAATAATGGACAAATGGAGTCTTTGGACGCCTCAGATGTAAAGTTATTCGCTGTCAAAGTGACGCAAAAATGAATGGGAGTCAATGGAATGCTAACAGCAGGTGAAGTTCTGCTACAATGGCGGCGCCCGCGGAGGCTTCAGTTTCCGGCGGATGGATTACCCCCTTGAAGAGAATG
>NC_136893.1:532500-552500 GCF_949152265.1 Phoxinus phoxinus
GGGCGTAGTAACAATAACTAAGGGGCGTGGCTTTTGCGAACGGTCAATTACATAGTGTGAACATTTCATACTTCTCTCTCTCTCACACACTCGCACACACACACACACACACACACACACACAGAGACACATCTACACCCGAGAGATCTATGGTCAGCAATGAATAGTTTTTGTTAATCTGCATTAATAACAGGTAGTATTGTGTGTGTGTGTGTGTGTGTGTGTGCGCGCGTGTGACAGACGCTGGTGAAGGTGGTCGAGGGCTGGAAGAGACACGATCAGGAGATGAACGAGGAGATGAAGAGCCTGCAGGAGGAGAAGGAGACGGCACAGAGAACACACAACAGACACACACAGGTACACACACACACACACACTCTGCATGCCGTCACATGTGTGATGTTGCTGTTAAACACAGGTGTGTGTGTGTGTGTGTCTCTCTCAGGCTCTGTCTCGTGTCGAGAATAATCTCTCTCAGGTTGAAGAAACTCTAAACAAGGAGCAGAAACACAACCAGGAGCTGCAGAAGACCAACAAACAACTGGTAACTAACACACACACACACACACACACACACAGCGTTTATTCTGCAGCTCCATGTTTAAAACAGTGACATGATGGAGGTGGTGATGGAGGTGATGATGATGGAGGTGATGATGATGGAGGTGATGATGATGGAGGTGATGATGATGGAGGTGATGATGATGATGGAGGTGATGATGGTGATGATGGAGGTGATGATGATGATGATGGAGGTGATGGTGATGGAGGTGATGGAGGTGATGATGGTGATGATGATGATGGAGGTGGTGATGGAGGTGATGGTGATGATGATGGTGATGATGATGATGGAGGTGATGATGATGGTGATGGTGATGATGGAGGTGATGATGATGGTGATGATGGAGGTGATGATGGTGATGGTGATGATGGTGATGGTGATGATGGAGGTGATGGTGATGATGGTGATGATGGTGATGGTGATGATGGAGGTGATGATGGTTATGATGATGGAGGTGATGATGGTGATGGTGATGATGGTGATGGTGATGATGGAGGTGATGATGATGGTGATGGTGATGATGGTGATGATGGTGATGGTGATGATGGAGGTGATGATGGTTATGATGATGGAGGTGATGATGGTGATGGTGATGATGGTTATGATGATGGAGGTGATGATGGTGATGGTGATGGTGATGGTGATGATGGAGGTGATGATGATGGTGATGATGGAGGTGATGATGGTGATGGTGATGATGGTGATGGTGATGATGGAGGTGATGATGATGGAGGTGATGATGGTGATGGTGATGATGGAGGTGATGATGGTTATGATGATGGTGATGATGGAGGTGGTGATGATGATGGAGGTGATGGTGATGGAGGTGATGATGATGGAGGTGATGATGATGGAGGTGATGGTGATGATGGAGGTGATGGTGATGATGGAGGTGATGATGATGATGATGGAGGTGATTGTGATGATGGAGGTGATGATGGTGATAATGGAGGTGATGATAGTGATGATGATGATGGAGGTGATGATGGAGGTGATGGTGATAATGGAGGTGATGATGGTGATGATAGTGATGATGATGGTGATGATGATGGTGATGATGGTGATGATGGAGGTGGTGATGGTGATGATGGAGGTGATGATGGTGATGGAGGTGATGATGGTGATGGAGGTGATGATAGTGATGGTGATGGAGGTGATGATGATGGAGGTGATGGTGATGATGGAGGTGATGATGATGATGGTGATGATGGAGGTGATGATGGTGATAATGGAGGTGATGGTGATAATGGAGGTGATGATGATGGAGGTGATGATAGTGATGATGATGGAGGTGATGATAGTGATGATGATGGAGGTGATGATGGTGATGATGATGGTGATGATGGAGGTGGTGATGGTGATAATGGAGGTGATGATGGTGATGATGATGGAGGTGATGATAGTGATGATGATGATGGAGGTGATGATGATGATGGAGGTGATGATGATGGTGATGATGGAGGTGATGATGGTGATGGAGGTGATGATGGTGATGGAGGTGATGATGGTGATGATGGAGGTGATTATGGTGATGGTGGAGGTGGTGATGATGGTGATGGAGGTGATGATGGTGATGGAGGTGATGATAGTGATGATGATGATGGAGGTGATGATGGAGGTGATGATGGTGATGGAGGTGATGATGGTGATGGAGGTGATGATGGTGATGGAGGTGATGATGATGATGGAGGTGATGATGGTGATGTTGATGATGGAGGTGATGATGTTGATGATGGAGGTGATGATGTTGATGATGGAGGTTATGATGGTGATGTTGATGATGGAGGTGATGATGGAGGTAATGATGATGGTGATGATGGAGGTGATGATAGCAGGGTGGGAAATTAACTTTTTTGTCCACCAGCCACAGTGGCTGGTGGATGCCCAATTTTACCAGCCACTTATATTTTTTACCAGCCACTTTTTCCGGAATTCAAATTGCAAGAAAGAAATTGCTTCAATATGTTTTTTATTTATTTCAGGCCAGGGTACCCCCAGGATCCTCCAGCTTAAATTCAAGGCTTTTTAAGACCTTTTTAATACCATTTCAAATGAAATTCAATGCCAACTTCGTACCCATTCCAACATAAGTATGAGGGGAAAATATCAAATCTGTATAAATTTTAAACCCTGGAAAATAATTATGTAGTCTATGTAGGCTACTTGAATTAAATAAAACATTTTATTTAAATGATCAGTCATATTTAATACATACGCAACAGCGTTGTAGTGCGCTTGGTGTGTGTAGGCCAGTGTTCATTTTGGCAACCATTTTTGATTTAGTCTTAGTCTTCATCTTCAGACGAAAATGCTTATGAATGCAAAGTTTTAGTCATTACTTTTAGTAAACTGCAGTTACTTTAGGTAGCTATTTTATATGTAGTCTTTAGACAGAAAATGTCATAATTATTCTCTCTAGGCCATTCAATTAAGCTTATGAAAAATTATTTACATTGCACTCTTTAGCAGTAGCACTTGTGCAATTCTACATATCCCTTTTCCTAAGTTCCTGCAGTCACACCTTTTCCATTAAGGGACAATATTCGCCCCCTTTAATACATTTTTTCATTTAATTTTTAACCTTTATAATACCTTTTAAAAATAAATAATGCTTTAAATAAAACAATGTTCAATAAATATGCAATGTTAAAAAACGTTTTTAATATTAATAAAAATATTATATTAAAATAGCCAGTAGGTGGCGGTCATCGAGTGCTCACGATTCGTTCAAAGCCACAGATTTCGTTGCAAAATAGAGCAATAAGCCTGACTATACGGTTTTAAATGCAGTACATCACTTAAATGTTACCCTTTTTTTTACTGTTGTATAAAATCAATGTCACATTTGAAATCGTGTGGATATTCGGGAAACATTGCATTCTTGCTCATATATGATCAACATTAAAAACACTGCTGGATATCAGCCTGCATTTTGATCGCAGATTTAGTCGCACAAACAGCGCAAGCGGCTCGCGACAGAACACAGACCGACTGAATGACACTTTAATTTAAGTAGAAAATCTCAAATAAAGATCGCTGAACTCCAGCTTGTCTGTGTTTTCAGATCATCCGCGCTTCTTCAGCAGTGTAGAGAGCGCGCGCGCATGGTTAAAAATAATTTCCCTTTCTTCTGCACCAGCTCAGCTATATATATATACACTTTTTATTTTATTTTTATTCTCAGCTTAGCTATGTGTATAAGTTATACAGTATAACGGTCTCTTCAGCGCCGTGACACACAGTCGACAAAAGTGTATTATTGTTACTTAGCAACCGCATTCTTTGACAAAGGCTGTCCAATCCGTACAATGAAGTCACTCGCAGCATGTGTTTATTGGTTACTACTTAATACATTCAATGTTAAGTCAATGTAAAGACGCGTTTATGCGCGTCTGGTGGTCCTGTCCTGGTCCCTCGGTGGATGCGAATTTTTGCGAACTCTTTTGGTGCGAACGCAGCATTATTATAATCCACCCGCCACTGTGGCTGGTATGCACGGCAAAGTGACCCGCCACTTTGAAAAAGTACCCGCCCTCGGCGGGTGGCGGGTGCTAATTTCCCACCCTGGATGATAGTGATGATGATGATGGAGGTGATGATGATGATGATGGAGGTGATGATGATGATGATGGTGATGATGGTGATGATGATGGAGGTGATGATAGTGATGATGATGATGGTGATGGAGGTGATGATGGTGATGATGATGATGATGGAGGTGATGATGGTGATGGAGGTGATGATGGTGATGGAGGTGATGATGATGATGATGATGATGGAGGAGATGATGGTGATGGAGGTGATGATGATGATGATGGAGGAGATGATGGTGATGGAGGTGATGATGGTGATGATGATGGAGGTGATGATAGTGATGATGATGATGGTGATGGAGGTGATGATGGTGATGATGATGGAGGTGATGATGGTGATGGAGGTGATGATGGTGATGGAGGTGATGATGATGATGATGGAGGAGATGATGGTGATGGAGGTGATGATGATGATGATGGAGGAGATGATGGTGATGGAGGTGATGATGATGATGATGGAGGAGATGATGGTGATGGAGGTGATGATGATGATGATGATGATGGTGATGGAGGTGATAATGATGATGGAGGAGATGATGGTGATGGAGGTGATGATGATCATGGAGGTGATGTTGATGATGGAGGTGATGATGATCATGGAGGTGATGTTGATGATGGAGGTGATGATGATGATGGAGGAGATGATGGTGATGGAGGTGATGATGATGATGGAGGAGATGATGGTGATGGAGGTGATAATGATGATGGAGGAGATGATGGTGATGGAGGTGATGATGATCATGGAGGTGATGTTGATGATGGAGGTGATGATGATCATGGAGGTGATGTTGATGATGGAGGTGATGATGATGATGGAGGAGATGATGGTGATGGAGGTGATGATGATGATGGAGGAGATGATGGTGATGATGATGATGGAGGTGATGTTGATGATGGAGGTGATGATGATGATGGAGGTGATGATGATGGAGGAGATGATGGTGATGGTGATGGAGGTGATGATGGTGATGGAAGTGATTTTGATGATGGAGGAGATGATGGTGATGGAGGTGATGATGGTGATGGAGGTGATGATGGTGATGGAGGTGATGATGATGATGGAGGAGATGATGGTGATGGAGGTGATGATGATGATGGAGGTGATGTTGATGATGGAGGTGATGATGGTGATGGAGGTGATGATGATGATGGAGGAGATGATGGTGATGGAGGTGATGATGATGATGGAGGTGATGATGATGATGGAGGTGATGATGATGGAGGTGATGATGATGATGGAGGTGATGATGATGATGGAGGAGATGATGGTGATGGAGGTGATGATGATGATGGAGGAGATGATGGTGATGGAGGTGATGATGATGATGGAGGTGATGATGGTGATGATGATGATGGAGGTGATGATGGTGATGATGATGATGGAGGTGATGATGGTGATGGAGGTGATGATGGTGATGGAGGTGATGATGGTGATGATGATGATGATGGAGGTGATGATGGTGATGGAGGTGATGATGGTGATGGAGGTGATGATGATGATGGAGGTGATGATGGTGATGGTGATGATGGAGGTGATGATGGTGATGGAGGTGATGATGGTGATGGAGTTGATGATGGTGATGATGATGATGGAGGTGATGATGGTGATGGAGGTGATGGAGGTGATGATGGTGATGGAGGTGATGATGGTGATGATGATGATGGAGGTGATGATGGTGATGGAGGTGATGATGATGATGGAGGTGATGATGGTGATGGAGGTGATGATGGTGATGGAGGTGATGATGATGATGGAGGTGATGATGGTGATGATGATGATGGAGGTGATGATGGTGATGGAGGTGGTGATGATGATGATGGAGGTGATGATGGTGATGGAGGTGATGATGATGATGGAGGTGATGATGGTGATGATGATGATGATGGAGGTGATGATGGTGATGGAGGTGATGATGGTGATGGAGGTGATGATGATGATGGAGGTGATGATGGTGATGATGATGATGGAGGTGATGATGGTGATGGAGGTGGTGATGATGATGATGGAGGTGATGATGGTGATGGAGGTGATGATGGTGTTTGTGTTTGTGTTCAGGAGCAGCAGGTGTCCGATCTGCATGTGTGTGTGGAGGATCTCCAGCAGGAGGAGCAGAAGCTGCGCAGAGAAGGAGAGCGAGACCGAGAGCAGCTCCACACACTCCAGACAGAGACACACAACACACACACACATCTACAGCAACACATACAGGAGCTACAGCAACAACTGCAGGAGCTACAGCAGCAGCTGCACACACAAAGGGTGACTCTCTCTCACACACACACACACACACACATACACACACATACACACACACACACACTCTGTCCATGACATTTGCATGTATGTGTTAACACATTCAGGAGCGGGTGAAACAGGAAGTGGCTGGTCGTGAGGAGGCTGAGAACAGGAAGCAGCGGCTACAGGAAGAGCTGGAGACGAGCAGGAGCGAGAGAGACGCTCAGAGGCTGGAGCGAGCGATGGAGCAGGTCACACAGACACACTCACATACTCATTTACACACACTCACTCACAAACACTCACACACACACACACAAAACACACACTCACTCTCATATACTCACTCACTCACTCTTAAAGTTAACATTATAGTTATTGTTACAGTTTGTAGTTACCGTTATTGTTGTGTTATAGTTTTTATAGTTATCATTAATGATCACCATAGTTTTATTATAGTTATGGCTATATTAGTTAGCATTAAATTTGTGGCGTGTTGTAGACGCGGTTCGAGGCGCAGAAGTCTCAGATGGAGGCGGAGTTTCGTCTGTCGTTGGAACAGCAGCTCACGGAAAAACTGACCGCTTTACAGGAGGAGAACGCAACACACAACACACAACTACGGCAACAACACAGGTACACACATTACTGCAGAGAAACATCAGTAGCTCAGTGTAAACGGCATTATGTAACTGTGTGTGTGTGTGTGTGTGTTGCAGGAAGCAGTTGTTGGATCTGAGTGCGCGGCACGAGCGAGAGCTGGCGGTCCAGCTGGATAACTTCACAACACAGTTACAGGAGAGAGACGACAAACTGCAGCAGCTCACACACACTTACCAACACAAGTATGACTTTGTGTGTGTGTGTGTGTGTGTGTGTGTGTGTGTGTGTGTGTGTGTGTGTGTGTGTGTGTGTGTGTGTGAGAGAGTGACTGATTGAGTGAGTGAGTGAGTGAGTGAGTGAGTGAGTGAGTGAGTGAGTGAGTGAGTATGTGAGAGTGAGTATGTGAGTGAGTGAGTGAGTGAGTATGTGAGAGTGAGTATGTGAGAGTGAGTATGTGAGAGTGAGTATGTGAGTGAGTGAGTGAGTGAGTGAGTGAGTGAGTGAGTGAGTGAGTATGTGAGTATGTGAGAGTGAGTATGTGAGTGAGTGAGTGAGTGAGTGAGTATGTGAGAGTGAGTATGTGAGTGAGTATGTGAGAGTGAGTATGTGAGTGAGTGAGTGAGTATGTGAGAGTGAGTATGTGAGTGAGTGAGTGAGTATGTGAGAGTGAGTATGTGAGTGAGTATGTGAGTGAGTGAGTGAGTGAGTGAGTGAGTATGTGAGAGTGAGTATGTGAGTGAGTGAGTGAGTATGTGAGAGTGAGTATGTGAGTGAGTGAGTGAGTGAGTGAGTGAGTGAGTGAGTATGTGAGAGTGAGTATGTGAGAGTGAGTATGTGAGTGAGTGAGTGAGTGAGTGAGTATGTGAGAGTGAGTATGTGAGTGAGTGAGTGAGTATGTGAGTGAGTGAGTGAGTATGTGAGAGTGGGTATGTGAGAGTGAGTATGTGAGAGTGAGTATGTGAGAGTGAGTATGTGTGAGTGAGTGAGTGAGTGAGTATGTGAGAGTGAGTATGTGAGTGAGTGAGTGAGTGAGTGAGTGAGTGAGTGAGTGAGTGAGAGTGAGTGAGTGAGAGTGAGTATGTGAGTGAGTATGTGAGTATGTGAGAGTGAGTATGTGAGTGAGTATGTGAGTGAGAGAGTGAGTATGTGAGTGAGTGAGTGAGAGTGAGTATGTGAGTGAGAGTGAGTATGTGAGAGTGAGTATGTGAGTATGTGAGTGAGTATGTGAGTGAGTGAGTGAGAGTGAGTATGTGAGTGAGTGAGAGTGAGTATGTGAGTGAGTATGTGAGAGTGAGTGAGTGAGAGTGAGTATGTGAGAGTGAGTATGTGAGTGAGTGAGTGAGTGAGAGTGAGTGTGAGAGTGAGTATGTGAGTATGTGAGTGAGTATGTGAGTGAGTATGTGAGTGGGTATGTGAGTGAGTATGTGAGTGAGTATGTGAGTGAGTATGTGAGTGAGTATGTGAGTGAGTGAGTATGTGAGAGTGAGTATGTGAGTGAGTGAGTGAGTGAGTGAGTGAGTGAGTGAGTAAGTGAGTATGTGAGAGTGAGTATGTGAGAGTGAGTATGTGAGTATGTGAGTGAGTGAGTGAGTGAGTATGTGAGTGAGTGAGTATGTGAGAGTGAGTATGTGAGTGAGTATGTGAGTGAGTATGTGAGTGAGTGAGTATGTGAGAGTGAGTATGTGAGTGAGTGAGTGAGTGAGTGAGTGAGTGAGTGAGTGAGTGAGTATGTGAGAGTGAGTATGTGAGTGAGTGAGTGAGTGAGTGAGTGAGTGAGTGAGTGAGTGAGTATGTGAGTGAGTGAGTATGTGAGAGTGAGTATGTGAGTGAGTGAGTGAGTGAGTGAGTGAGTGAGTGAGTGAGTATGTGAGAGTGAGTATGTGAGTGAGTGAGTGAGTATGTGAGAGTGAGTATGTGAGTGAGTATGTGAGAGTGAGTATGTGAGTGAGTGAGTGAGTATGTGAGAGTGAGTATGTGAGTGAGTGAGTGAGTATGTGAGAGTGAGTATGTGAGTGAGTGAGTGAGTATGTGAGAGTGAGTATGTGAGTGAGTGAGTGAGTATGTGAGAGTGAGTATGTGAGAGTGAGTATGTGAGTGAGTGAGTGAGTGAGTGAGTATGTGAGAGTGAGTATGTGAGAGTGAGTATGTGAGTGAGTGAGTGAGTGAGTGAGTGAGTGAGTATGTGAGAGTGAGTATGTGAGTGAGTGAGTGAGTATGTGAGTGAGTGAGTGGGTATGTGAGAGTGAGTATGTGAGAGTGAGTATGTGAGAGTGAGTATGTGTGAGTGAGTGAGTGAGTGAGTATGTGAGAGTGAGTATGTGAGTGAGTGAGTGAGTGAGTGAGTGAGTGAGTGAGAGTGAGTGAGTGAGTGAGAGTGAGTATGTGAGTGAGTATGTGAGTGAGAGAGTGAGTATGTGAGTGAGTGAGTGAGTGAGTGAGTGAGTGAGTGAGAGTGAGTATGTGAGTGAGAGTGAGTATGTGAGAGTGAGTATGTGAGTATGTGAGTGAGTATGTGAGTGAGTGAGTGAGAGTGAGTATGTGAGTGAGTGAGAGTGAGTATGTGAGTGAGTATGTGAGAGTGAGTGAGTGAGAGTGAGTATGTGAGAGTGAGTGAGAGTGAGTATGTGAGTGAGTGAGTGAGTGTGAGTGAGTATGTGAGTGAGTATGTGAGTGAGTGAGTGAGTGAGTATGTGAGAGTGAGTATGTGAGTGAGTGAGTGAGTGAGTGAGTATGTGAGTATGTGAGAGTGAGTATGTGAGAGTGAGTATGTGAGTGAGTATGTGAGTGAGTATGTGAGTATGTGAGAGTGAGTGAGTGAGTGAGTGAGCATGTGAGTGAGTGAGTATGTGAGTGAGTCAGGGAGTGTGTGAGTGTGAGAGTGAGTGTGAGAGTGTGTGAGTGTGAGAGTGAGTGAGTGAGTCAGTGAGTGAGTGAGTGATTATGAGTGAGTGAGTGTGTGAGTGAGTGAGTGAGTGAGTGAGTGTGTGAGTGAGTGAGTGTGTGAGTGTGTGAGTGTGTGAGTG
Source organism: Phoxinus phoxinus (assembly GCF_949152265.1). NCBI lineage: Eukaryota > Metazoa > Chordata > Actinopteri > Cypriniformes > Leuciscidae > Phoxinus > Phoxinus phoxinus. The sequence continues at coordinate 542,518 of NC_136893.1, forward strand.
AGTGAGTGAGTGAGTGAGTGAGTGAGTGAGTGAGTGAGTGAGTGAGTGAGAGAGATGTAATTTGTGTGTGTTTGTGTGTGTGTGTGTGTGTGTGTGTAGACTGTCAGAGATGCAGGAGGATCTTCTCTCCATGGCAGTGTCTAAAAAGAAGCTGGAGACTCAGAGGGAGGAGCTTGTGTCCCGCCTGCAGGGAATGATGCGCTCCCATTGGGCGGAGGCTTTGAGGCTGTTGACCAATCAGGAGCAGGTACAGCATTCATTATAGAGCCAGTCTTCATAATTCAGCCAATCATTATTGTGTGTGCGTGTGCGTGCGTGTGTGTTAGGCCGTAATCATAATAGTGTGTGTGTGTGTGTGTGTGTGTAGATGGAGAGTGTCCTATCGCCCGTCCATCGGTGGGAAACGCCCACATCTTCCTCTTCTCCTCCTCACAGTGACACCGTGTCAGGTGATCAGCCTCTCTTTCATGGCCAAGTATATGTGGGAAAGTTTGATCAAGTGTTGATAGTTTAGTGTTTGTAACGTGACGAAGTGAAAGTAAAGCTGGTGTGCTGATCAGCTCCTCAGGCCGTGGTTCTGCGTCTGTCCCGAGAGAAGGAGCGAGAGAGCAGTGTGATGAACTGCAGCTCGTCTTTCTCTCCGCTGGAGCCTCAGCTGGAGCACAGCGGTCTCACCGGTACACACACACTTACATACATGACGGAGTACTGATGTCAGTCATAAACATCTTATATATTATATATAATAACCTGTACAAGGGCATGTTTTATTTCTTTAATTTCCCTTCGATCCACTGTGTGTGTTTGTCGTAGCGCTCAGTGACTGCAGTGCATTGTGGGTCAGGCCTGTGTTCACAGTGGAAGAGACGAGAGAAACTCAAACCAACCTGAAGCTAAGCCACGCCCCCACAGACACCCGGACCAATCACAACTCTGGCGCAGACAGGGGTGGGGCTTCTGGGCGGATGTACTGTAGCGATGCAGAGAAGGCCACGCCCATCAGAGATCAAGCCCCGCCCATCAGAGATCAAGCCCCGCCCACCAGAGATCAAGCCCCGCCCATCAGAGATCAAGCTCCGCCCAGTAGAGATGAAGCTCCGCCCAGTAGATATGAAGCTCCGCCCAGTAGATATGAAGCTCCGCCCAGTAGATATGAAGCTCCACCCAGTAGATACAAAGCTCTGCCCATCATAGATGAAGCCCCGCCCATCAGATATGTAGCTCCGCCCATCAGAGATGAAGCCCCGCCCAGCAGGACGAGAGTTTCCTCTCTAAATGAAGACCAACAGAGTGAGCTGCAGTATTACGTGTCAAAGGTACAACATACACACTCTCACACACATACACACACATGTGGCTTTGCACACACACACTCTCACACACACACACTCTCACACACACACACTCTCACACACACACACTCTCACACACACACACACATACACACACACTCACGCTCACACACACATGTGGCTCTGCACACAAACACTCTCACACACACTCTTCCTGTCTGTGGTGTCAGCTGCTGGAACGTTCCCCCGGCGACCCCCTGGACGAGCCAATCAGAGAGCAGCGTCGGGCCGAATCCGCTGACGAGCAGAAACCAGGCGAGCTCGACGCGCTAGAGGTGAGAGTCACTGAGGCTTACAGATCTGTGTTTACATCTGATGATCTGACCCTAACCCTGACCCTAACCCTGACCCAGACCCAGACCCTGACCCTAACCCTGACCCTAACCCTGACCCTGACCCTAACCCTGACCCTGACCCTGACCCTGACCCTAACCCTGACCCTGACCCTAACCCTGACCCTGACCCTGACCCTGACCCTGACCCTAACCCTGACCCTAACCCTAACCCTGACCCTAACCCTGACCCGTCTGTGGGGCATCATGGGAGTGATCGCGAGAGTATAGCTATAGTGAGTGTGTGGCGATCACATGATGTTTGCGGCTCGACTGATTGGCTCAGAGCATCCTGTGGATCTGAGCAGATCAGTGTGTTTCAGAAGATGTGTGTGTGTGTGTGTGTGTGTGTGTGTGTGTGTGTGTGTGTGTGTGTGTGTGTGTGTGTTTCAGGCGCGCGTCTCGTCTCGTCCCGCTCAGAGCCGAAGATCTTCCGGCCGCAGAGGAGGATCTCTCAGAGTCTGGAGATAATCTTCATTATTTTACTCATTTATTTATGTGCTTTATGATATTCCAAATAAAAACTCATAATTATTATAGCACTTTGTTTCTTTCATTTCGTGTGTGTGTGTGTGAGAGAGAGAGAGAGAGAGAGAGAGAGTGAGTGTGAGACTGTGTGTGTGTGTGTGTGTGTGTGTGTGTGTGAGAGAGAGAGAGAGAGAGTGTATGAGTGAGAGAGTGTGAGACTGTGTGTGTGTGTGTGTGTGTGTGTGTGTGTGTGTGTGTGTGTGTGTGTGTGATTGTGTATAAGTGAGAGAGTGTGTGTGTGTGTGTAAGAGAGTGAGTGAGTGTGTGTGAGACTGTGTGTGTATGAGTGTGTTTGTCACTACAGTCAGTGCTGTACATGATCTTATGTACCGAGCACATTAGCAGTGATCAGAGTAAATGAGTGAATGTGTATAAGTGAGAGAGAGAGTGAGTGAGTGTGTGTGTGTGTGTGTGTGTGTGTGTGTGTGTGTGTGTGTGTGTGTGTGTGTGTGTGAGAGAGAGTGAGTGTGTGTGTGTGTGTGTGTGAGAGAGAGAGTGAGTGTGTGTGTGTGTGTGTGAGAGAGTGAGTGTGTGTGTGTGTGTGTGTGTGTGTGTGTGTGTGAGAGAGTGAGTGTGTGTGTGTGTGTGTGTGTGTGTGAGAGAGAGTGAGTGTGTGTGTGTGTGTGTGTGAGAGAGTGAGTGTGTGTATGTGTGTGTGTACCGAGCACATTAGCAGTGATCAGAGTAAATGAGTGAATGTGTATAAGTGAGAGAGAGAGTGAGTGTGTGTGTGTGTGTGTGTGTGTGTGTGTGTGTGTGAGAGAGTGAGTGTGTGTGTGTGTGTGTGTGTGAGAGAGTGAGTGAGTGTGTGTGTGTGTGTGTGTGTGTGTGTGTGTGTGTGTGTGTGTGTGTGTGTGTGTGTGTGTGTGTGTGTGTGTGAGAGAGTGAGTGTGTGTGTGTGTGTGTGTGTGAGAGAGAGTGAGTGTGTGTGTGTGTGTGTGTGTGAGAGAGTGAGTGTGTGTGTGTGTGTGTGTGTAGCGAGCACATTAGCAGTGATCAGAGTAAATGAGTGAATGTGTATAAGTGAGAGAGAGAGTGAGTGTGTGTGTGTGTGTGTGTGTGTGAGAGAGTGAGTGTGTGTGTGTGTGTGTGTGAGAGAGAGTGAGTGTGTGTGTGTGTGTGTGTGTGTGTGTGAGAGAGTGAGTGTGTGTGTGTGTGTGTGTGTAGCGAGCACATTAGCAGTGATCAGAGTAAATGAGTGAATGTGTATAAGTGAGAGAGAGAGTGAGTGTGTGTGTGTGTGTGTGTGTGTGTGTGTGTGAGAGAGTGAGTGTGTGTGTGTGTGTGTGTAGCGAGCACATTAGCAGTGATCAGAGTAAATGAGTGAATGTGTATAAGTGAGAGAGAGAGAGAGTGAGTGAGTGAGTGTGAGTGTGTGTGTGTGTGTGTGTGTGAGAGAGTGAGTGTGAGTGTGTGTGTGAGAGAGTGAGTGTGTGTGTGTGTGTAGCGAGCACATTAGCAGTGATCAGAGTAAATGAGTGAGTGTGTTACTCTTCCTCCACTAGTGACGGACACACATCAGCTCATCAGTAACACACACACTCATCATCTGATCAATCCAGTGTGTGAAGCTCATGACACAGAAGCTGCATTTTTTTTGTCATGTTCATGTTTTTTGCATTGTGGCGAATATTAATAAATGTGAAAACATCACATCTAATGTGAGATCCTGCATTCCAGAGACTTTTATCCAGTGCATCTGAAGGCTTTTTTATCTTTCATACATGATGAACACATCCTGACACCTCAGAATCTAAAGCGTTCATTTGAGCAATAAAATAAACACTTTATTTAATTCTAATTAATAATAAATATTTTATTATATAGTGTTACAACCTGATTCAGGATATGCAAAACAATCATTTTAACATACATCTGCAATACAAAAAATAACTTAAATAATCTTGTATATAAATAAGTGTGTGATCACAGATCTCTCTGCAGTTCCTCTGAGGTGTCCAGCAGGAGGCGCTGTAGAGTGTGTGTGTGTGTGTGATCACGGGTCCAGCAGGAGGCGCTGTAGAGTGTGTGTGTGTGTGTGATCACGGGTCCAGCAGGAGGCGCTGTAGAGTGTGTGTGTGATCACGGGTCCAGCAGGAGGCGCTGTAGAGTGTGTGTGTGTGTGTGTGTGTGTGTGATCACGGGTCCAGCAGGAGGCGCTGTAGAGTGTGTGTGTGTGATCACGGGTCCAGCAGGAGGCGCTGTAGAGTGTGTGTGTGATCACGGGTCCAGCAGGAGGCGCTGTAGAGTGTGTGTGTGTGATCACGGGTCCAGCAGGAGGCGCTGTAGAGTGTGTGTGTGTGTGATCACGGGTCCAGCAGGAGGCGCTGTAGAGAGAGTGTGTGTGTGATCACGGGTCCAGCAGGAGGCGCTGTAGAGTGTGTGTGTGTGTGATCACGGGTCCAGCAGGAGGCGCTGTAGAGTGTGTGTGTGTGTGTGATCACGGGTCCAGCAGGAGGCGCTGTAGAGTGTGTGTGTGTGTGTGATCACGGGTCCAGCAGGAGGCGCTGTAGAGTGTGTGTGTGATCACGGGTCCAGCAGGAGGCGCTGTAGAGTGTGTGTGTGTGTGTGTGTGTGTGTGATCACGGGTCCAGCAGGAGGCGCTGTAGAGTGTGTGTGTGTGATCACGGGTCCAGCAGGAGGCGCTGTAGAGTGTGTGTGTGATCACGGGTCCAGCAGGAGGCGCTGTAGAGTGTGTGTGTGTGATCACGGGTCCAGCAGGAGGCGCTGTAGAGTGTGTGTGTGTGTGATCACGGGTCCAGCAGGAGGCGCTGTAGAGAGAGTGTGTGTGTGATCACGGGTCCAGCAGGAGGCGCTGTAGAGTGTGTGTGTGTGTGATCACGGGTCCAGCAGGAGGCGCTGTAGAGTGTGTGTGTGTGTGATCACGGGTCCAGCAGGAGGCGCTGTAGAGTGTGTGTGTGTGTGATCACGGGTCCAGCAGGAGGCGCTGTAGAGTGTGTGTGTGATCACGGGTCCAGCAGGAGGCGCTGTAGAGAGAGTGTGTGTGTGATCACGGGTCCAGCAGGAGGCGCTGTAGAGTGTGTGTGTGTGTGTGTGTGATCACGGGTCCAGCAGGAGGCGCTGTAGAGTGTGTGTGTGATCACGGGTCCAGCAGGAGGCGCTGTAGAGCCGGTGGGAGAGTCCGGGGCCCGTCTGACTCCAGGGCCCGGCGCACAGAGAGCCGACTCAGAGCCTGTAGAGCCGGAGCGTCTCCTGAGGAACACGAGTTCAGTCAGCCTGTACAGTAGTTCTGACTACATGAACATTAGACCGTTTCAAATCAGTTATGCGCAGTGTTGGGGAAATTACTTTTAAAAGTAATACATTACAATATTGTGTTACTCCCAAAAAAAGTTACTAATTACGTTACTTAGTTACTTTTTGTGAAATACTAAATACTTCTGTGTAACTTTCCCGCACCTGGGCTGGGGTTACTTATTTGAAAAAGATATTTTGTTGTAAATTGAAATACTACACTAGTTGCTTGTAAAGTAATCTGATTACGTTACTTGTAGCGAGTTACCGCCAACACTGGTACCGGCCTGTCTAGTCAATGACACGCACACTACTAAATAAACACTGCTTGATAGTCACACTCACGTGTCGTGCCACACAGGTAGCGTATGCAAATTTGAGCTCCTCCCCACACGCAGCTCACGGCAGGGAATAGCTCCGCCCCTTTGGGGAGGTCCCTGAAGGCCACGCCCAGATAGCAGTTGTCCACCACGTATCCCAGCGTCCCCGCGTCTGCGTCCAGAACCACTAACACACGATCCGGAATGTTTGGGATATCTGAGGCTCCGCCCCCAAGGTACCGCCTCCTCTTCCCATCATGCCAAAGCTGATTGGTCGATAGGTCCCAGCCCCAGGAACACGAGTCTCCGCCTATTAGCGCAGTGTAGCCTGAGGCCTGCAGGGGGCATGTGTGTGTGGACACGCCCAGTAGGGCGTGGCTTCCTCTCTGTAGCTCCTCCCATATCACCTCCCATATGTGAAGCCCCGCCTGTACGCCGACGGCTCCTCGAACCGCATCACTGCTCTGCTCCACGCGAGCTCGACACACACTCCCGCCCGACACACACACCTGCAGATTAGGCGACAGGTGCGTCCGGCTCCACTGCGATCGAGGGTTGCCAGGGGCGACGGGGGGCGTGTCCAGAAGCACCGCGAGCCGAATGGGCGGGGCTTCAGCGAACGGGCTGAACGCGGATGAGGATCTGTGGTGTTTTTTAAGATGGCCGTCCCTCAGCCAGAAACTCAGTGTAAGACCCATCCAATCAGATCACAGCAATCGCAGAACTAATCAACTTCCTGTTCAGAGACACAAACAATAATACAGCATTCATCACTACACTATATGATCAAATTAATTATTTGTTAACACACAAGTATTCATTACTTTAGTGAGCTCATTGTTTCTGCCTTAAATTATTACATTGTTTAAATTAATAACTTTTCCGCTAACTGTGATGTATATGTACATTTCTGAAATACATAACTCATAACTTAGTTTCCTCTGATGACAGAACACTGTAAAGCTGCTTTGAGTCTTGTGTAAAGCGCTGTACAAATAAATGTGAATTTAATTATTATGAATTATTAGCAAGTCAATTATTTAAGTAGCCTGTGTAATATTGTGTAACAACATTTTGGTTACACTTTATTTTAAGGTGCCATTGTTACAGTGTAATTATATATTTAAGAACTGAGAAATATTAATGAACTACATGTTCTCTAGGATTAAGGTTTGGTTGAGGGTTAGTTGCATGTAATTATGCATAATTTACTGTTATTGCTATGGTAACTACATGTGTAACAAGCACACTGTCAAATAAAGTGTTACCCAATATTTTATTGGTCAAACATCATGAACAGTACCGGTATTATATGACATTTTAATATATATTAAAATTTCATAATTACTGTTCAAAACAACATGAACACAATTTTAACACACACACACATAATTACACTTTCAAGTACAGCAATAACTTTGTTTATCTTTTGCTCTAGAATGAAGATGTCATTATGTGTTGCTATGCTCGTGTTAAAGATATTGATAACACTTTACAGTAATATTCATTAGTTAACATTAATGTATTAACTAACATGAACTAACAATGAGCAATACATTTCTTACTGTATTTATTAATCTGTGTTAATGTTAGGTAATAAAAGTTAGTTCATGTTAGTTCTAATTTTAACAAATACAGCCTTTGATTTGAATAACATATTAGTAAATGTTTAAATGAATATTGAGATGAATAAATGCTGTAGAAGTATTGTTCATTCTTAGTTCATGTAAAAGTAAAGTGTCACCAAGACATTTACATCTGAACGGGACCGACTTGACTAAGTAGGCTATATGATTAATAAAACTGCTCATTTTCATATATTGTGTATTTCTGCTGTTTAATCTCGTATTAAAGAATAAAGTGTGTAAGCCAGTGACGGGCTCTTACCGTGAGTGCGCGCGCCGCGTGTCCCCGCGCTGCTCGTTCGTCCAGCATTTAAACGTCACTTATCTCCCGTGCGCGCTCCCGCGACGTCAAGGCCGGTACCGAGAGTGACGTTAGAGCCTCCCCGGTGACGTATTTCATCCATATCCTCGTAACATGATGTACCGTGTAAACATGCTTTCGTGTGTGTTATTGTAATATAAGGTTAAGCTGTTCACTCCACTTATAACAAGCTTTAAATTATTCATTTCTCAGTGTATTAAAATTCTAAAAACACTGTATAAAATATAAATCTTATACAGTATATATATATACACACACACACACACACAGTATCAAATATGTTCAGATTCTGTAGTGAATGGTCTATATCGCTGCGCTGTACCGACGAGCTGAAGATCGAGAGTCAGATCCAGTTTCTGAACAAATCAAAGCATTTCTGAGTTTATTGAGTTGCAGTTACTGTACATACTGTATCCAGACACATGTAGTGTGTACAGAATCATAATTCAGTAGTTCGGTGTGTGTGTGTGTGTGTGAGAGAGAGAGAGTGTGTGTGTGTGTGTGTGTGTGTGTGTGTGTGTGTGTGTGTGTGTGTTTGTGTTTGTGATTGTGATTGTTTCAGGGGCATTTTCTCCACGCTCTGTTGTCCTCCCTCCTCATACTCCTGCTTTGAGATCCATATCTGCTGGAAGATTCCCTGTGGACACACACACACATGCGGTCAGTGCAGATCTACAGTCTAACTCATCACAGTTTATAGTTCCTGCCGTTGTTTGACAGGTGAATGTGTCTCTGTAGATCACTCAACTGAGACGGCTCTGCTCTCGGTTACTAAAGCTCTGGGACTCAAGAGTAGATTTCAAATCATCAGTCCTTTGACACAATTAACCACCAGATCCTCCTGTCAATCCTCATGATGAAGGGTATCTCAGGAACTCAAGTGGTTCAAGTCTTCCCTCTCAGCAGGTCCATCAGGGTGTCGAGGAGGGTTGAGGTGTCTAAGACCCAACATCTAGCTACTGGAGTGCCTCAGGGCTCAGTGCTGGGACCGCTTCTCTTCTCCATCTACATGTCATCACTAGATATGTCATTCAGAAAAATGGTTTATCCCATCACTGTTATCATCTAGCTACTGGAGTGCCTCAGGGCTCAGTGCTGGGACCGCTTCTCTTCTCCATTTACATGTCATCACTAGATCTGTCATTCAGAAAAATGGTTTATCCCATCACTGCTATCATCTAGCTACTGGAGTGCCTCAGGGCTCAGTGCTGGGACCGCTTCTCTTCTCCATCTACATGTCATCACTGGGATCTGTCATTCAGAAACATGGTTTATGCCATCACTGCTATCATCTAGCTACTGGAGTGCCTCAGGGCTCAGTGCTGGGACCGCTTCTCTTCTCCATCTACATGTCATCACTAGATCTGTCATTTAGAAACATGGTTTATCCCATCACTGTTATCATCTAGCTACTGGAGTGCCTCAGGGCTCAGTGCCGGGACCGCTTCTCTTCTACATCTACATGTCATCACTAGATCTGTCATTCAGAAACATGGTTTACATTTACATTTACATTTATTCATTTAGCTGACGCTTTTATCCAAAGCGACTTACAATTGCTATATATGTCAGAGGTCGCACGCCTCTGGAGCAACTAGGGGTTAAGTGTCTTGCTCAGGGACACATTAGTGTCTCACAGTGGATTCGAACCCGGGTCTCTCACACCAAAGGCATGTGTCTTATCCATTGCGCCATCACCACCCACCACTAGATCTGTCATTCAGAAACATGGTTTATCCCATCACTGCTATCATCTAGCTACTGGAGTGCCTCAGGGCTCAGTGCTGGGACCGCTTCTCTTCTCCATCTACATGTCATCACTAGATCTGTCATTCAGAAACATGGTTTATCCCATCACTGCTATCATCTAGCTACTGGAGTGCCTCAGGGCTCAGTGCCGGGACCGCTTCTCTTCTCCATCTACATGTCATCACTAGATCTGTCATTCAGAAACATGGTTTATCCCATCACTGTTATCATCTAGCTACTGGATCTGACAGTAGCCGCTCGCATCTCAGCGTGCCTGAGACATTTCTTAAGGACCACCGCCCTCAACTCAACCTTGTGAAGACAGAACTGATCGTGTCTCAGCCAACTCAACACTACACCACAACTTCTCCATTCAGCTGTAGGTTCATCATCCATAACTCTATCCAGGACTGTCATTGACGATCAGTTGAACTTCACAGAACACATTACTAGAACTAGTCCTGCAGATTTGCTTTATACAACATTAGTGGGATCAGGCC
>NC_136893.1:557500-562500 GCF_949152265.1 Phoxinus phoxinus
ACCTTTGGTTACACGGACTTATCTCTCTCTCTCCCCCTCTCTCTCTCTGTGTGTGTGTGTGTGTGTGTGTGAGAGAGTCATCTGTGTGACAGATACTGTGATAATCGTGTTTTCTGCAGTTTTAGCAAAAGTGTGTTTTTCTGCTCACTTTAAACAACAGAGCAACAGAGACACAACATGTCTGAACACATTAGATCTGTGTGTGTGTGTGTGTGTGTGTGTGTGTGTGTGTGTTCATTGTGACAGCTGGAGCAGCTAAACAGCAAACACACATGACATTCCTTTCTGCCCTTTAAACACCCTCTGAGTCTGACTGTGTGTGTGTGTGTGTGTGCGTGTGTGTGTGTGTGTGTGTGTGTGTGTGTGTGTGTGTGTGTGTGTGTGTGTGTGAGTGTGTGAGTTAGGGGTGGGCGATCTTCCCATCTTCCCAAAATTTCAGATCAAGATATGTATCTGGTATATTGTTTTTTGAAGGCCGATTAAAAGAGCAGACTGGCCGAAATAATATGAAATTCCATCCATCCATCTTCTTCCGCTTATCCGGTGCCGGGTCGCGGGGGCAGCAGTCTAAGCAGAGATGCCCAGACTTCCCTTTCCCTAGCCACTTCCTCTAGCTCTTCCGGGGGGACACCGAGGCGTTCCCAGGCCAGCCGAGAGACATAGTCTCTCCAGCGTGTCCTAGGTCTTCCCCGGGGTCTCCTCCCGGTGGGACGTGCCTGGAACACCTTCCAGGGAAGGCGTCCAGGAGGCATCCGGAACAGATGCCCGAGCCACCTCAGCTGACCCCTCTCGATGTGGAGGAGCAGCGGCTCTACTCTGAGCTCCTCCCGAGTGACCGAGCTCCTCACCCTATCTCTAAGGGATCGCCCAGCCACTCTGCGGAGAAAGCTCATTTCGGCCGCCTGTATCCGGGATCTTGTCCTTTCGGTCATGACCCAAAGCTCATGACCATAGGTGAGAGTAGGAACGTAGATTGACCGGTAAATCGAGAGCTTCGCCTTGCGGCTCAGCTCCTTCTTCACCACGACAGACCGGTACATCGACCGCATTACTGCTGAAGCTGCACCGATCCGTCTGTCAATCTCCCGTTCCATCCTTCCCTCACTCGTGAACAAGACCCCAAGATACTTAAACTCCTCCACTTGAGGCAGGAACTCTCCACCAACCTGAAGTAGGCAAGCCACCTTTTTCCGACTGAGGACCATGGCCTCGGATTTGGAGGTGCTGATTCTCATCCCAGCCGCTTCACACTCGGCTGCAAACCGTCCCAGTGCATGCTGAAGGTCCTGGTCTGATGGGGCCAACACGACAACATCATCCGCAAAGAGCAGAGACGAAATCGTGTTGTTCCCAAACCAGACACCCTCCGGCCCCTGGCTGCGCCTAGAAATTCTGTCCATAAAAATTATGAACAGAACCGGCGACAAAGGGCAGCCCTGCCGGAGTCCAACATGCACCGGGAAGAAGTCTGACTTACTGCCGGCAATGCGAACCAAGCTCCTGCTTCGATCGTACAGGGACCGGACAGCCCTTAGCAAAGGACCCCGGACCCCATACTCCCGGAGCACCCTCCACAGGCCGCCACGAGGGACACAGTCGAATGCCTTCTCCAAATCCACAAAGCACATGTGGATTGGTTGGGCAAACTCCCATGAACCCTCCAGCACCCTGTAGAGGGTATAGAGCTGGTCCAGTGTTCCACGGCCCGGACGAAAACCGCACTGTTCCTCCTGAATCCGAGGTTCTACTATCGGCCGTATTCTCCTCTCCAGTACCCTGGCATAGACTTTCCCGGGGAGGCTGAGAAGTGTGATCCCCCTGTAGTTGGAACACACCCTCCGGTCCCCCTTCTTAAAAAGAGGGACCACCACCCCGGTCTGCCATCCCAGAGGCACTGTCCCCGACTGCCACGCGATGCTGCAGAGGCGTGTCAGCCAAGAATATGAAATTGAATTAAAAAATAAATCTCTAAATTAAACCGACTTACTTTAGATGTAACTTCTTGATTCTGTAATCATATCATATTACTGTATTCTTCACGGATAAAGAAATAGTTTGGGACAAAAATATGAATAAAAAGGCAAGATTTTAATAAAAGTCAAGGTAACACTACTTTAACGCGGAGCTCAGTGAAAACGACACGGATATGACGGTGAGATATAAATGTGCATATGCTGGCGGTAATGAGAAAGTATTAATAGTGTTTGCCTTTATGCTACTAATAATATAAGCTACGCTATGATAATCTTTCATATGCAGTTCACATTCTCTGTTGAACACTTCTATCCAGTGATGCGTTTCGACAAAACTGCTCAACAGAGACCACAGCTAATGAAGCTAATCAGCTAATGAAGCTAATCAGCTAATGAAGCTAATCGACCAATGAAGCTAATCAGCTAATGAAGCTAATCAGCTAATGAAGCTAATCAGCTAATGAAGCTAATCAGCCAATGACAGTGAATGTGAGCACTGTGCGGAAAGTAAAAGATTGCGAGGACATAAAAGATCACGGTCTGGAAAGTAGATCGTGGAGGTCTTCGAGATTGATCACGATATAAAGTCGTCAGATCGCGCACCGCTAGTGTGAGTGGAAGGGTTCTCCTGATTGGTCCAGTGTTGTTGTATTGATCTGAGTCACTCATGCAGACACACACTGTGTGTTCAGCGTTACTATCGTATCGTTCACCGAACCGCCACTATTGTGCTTTTTTAGATATAATCGTTCATGTAGTGTGTGATATAGCTCAAACACTGTAGCTGTATATTAGCATAATCCCTGCCTCTGGTGTTGATTGGCTGAACAGCGTCTCTAAGCCCCGCCCTCAAACACTGTAGCTGTATATTAGCATAATCACTGCCTCTGGTGTTGATTAGCTGTACAGCGTCTCTTAGCCCCGCCCTCAAACACTGTAGCTGTATATTAGCATAATCCCTGCCTCTGGTGTTGATTGGCTGAACAGCGTCTCTAAGCCCCGCCCTCAAACACTGTAGCTGTATATTAGCATAATCCCTGCCTCTGGTGTTGTTTGGCTGAACAGCGTCTCTTAGCCCCGCCCTCAAACACTGTAGCTGTATATTAGCATAATCCCTGCCTCTGGTGTTGATTGGCTGAACAGCGTCTCTTAGCCCCGCCCTCAAACACTGTAGCTGTATATTAGCATAATCCCTGCCTCTGGTGTTGATTGGCTGAACAGCGTCTCTTAGCCCCGCCCTCAAACACTGTAGCTGTATATTAGCATAATCCCTGCCTCTGGTGTTGATTAGCTGAACAGCGTCTCTTAGCCCCGCCCTCAAACACTGTAGCTGTATATTAGCATAATCCCTGCCTCTGGTGTTGATTGGCTGAACAGCGTCTCTTAGCCCCGCCCTCAAACACTGTAGCTGTATATTAGCATAATCCCTGCCTCTGGTGTTGATTGGCTGTACAGCGTCTCTAAGCCCCGCCCTCAAACACAGTAGTGTATCTGAGACTGGAAGAGTTCGGTTCGTGTTGTTCGTGTGGAGAAGACGCTGTTCTCTGAGATTGATACGGTAAAACCCACGCCATCGATACTGTGATCAAGAGCTGAGATTCAAATATGATAATGAGCGTTTCCTTTCTGACCAATCACAGCAGAGCAGCTCTCAGAGAGGCGGGGCTTAGAGAGACTGAATCTGACCAATCACAGCAGAGCAGCTCTCAGAGAGGCGGGGCTTAGAGAGACTGAATCTGACCAATCACAGCAGAGCAGCTCTCAGAGAGGCGGGGCTTAGAGAGACTGAATCTGACAAATCACAGCAGAGCAGCTCTCAGAGAGGCGGGGCTTAGAGAGACTGAATCTGACCAATCACAGCAGAGCAGCTCTCAGAGAGGCGGGGCTTAGAGAGACTGAATCTGACCAATCACAGCAGAGCAGCTCTCAGAGAGGCGGGGCTTAGAGAGACTGAATCTGACAAATCACAGCAGAGCAGCTCTCAGAGAGGCGGGGCTTAGAGAGACTGAATCTGACCAATCACAGCAGAGCAGCTCTCAGAGAGGCGGGGCTTAGAGAGACTGAATCTGACCAATCACAGCAGAGCAGCTCTCAGAGAGGCGGGGCTTAGAGAGACTGAATCTGACCAATCACAGCAGAGCAGCTCTCAGAGAGGCGGGGTTTAGAGAGACTGAATCTGACCAATCACAGCAGAGCAGCTCTCAGAGAGGCGGGGTTTAGAGAGACTGAATCTGACCAATCACAGCAGAGCAGCTCTCAGAGAGGCGGAGCTTAGAGAGACTGAATCTGACAAATCACAGCAGAGCAGCTCTCAGAGAGGCGGGGCTTAGAGAGACTGAATCTGACCAATCACAGCAGAGCAGCTCTCAGAGAGGCGGGGCTTAGAGAGACTGAATCTGACCAATCACAGCAGAGCAGCTCTCAGAGAGGCGGGGTTTAGAGAGACTGAATCTGACCAATCGTAGCAGAGCAGCTCTCAGAGAGGCGGGGCTTAGAGAGACTGAATCTGACAAATCACAGCAGAGCAGCTCTCAGAGAGGCGGGGCTTAGAGAGACTGAATCTGACCAATCACAGCAGAGCAGCTCTCAGAGAGGCGGGGTTTAGAGAGACTGAATCTGACCAATCACAGCAGAGCAGCTCTCAGAGAGGCGGGGTTTAGAGAGACTGAATCTGACCAATCACAGCAGAGCAGCTCTCAGAGAGGTGGGGCTTAGAGAGACTGAATCTGACCAATCACAGCAGAGCAGCTCTCAGAGAGGCGGGGCTTAGAGAGACTGAATCTGACAAATCACAGCAGAGCGGCTCTCAGAGAGGCGGGGCTTAGAGAGACTGAATCTGACCAATCACAGCAGAGCGGCTCTCAGAGAGGTGGGGCTTAGAGAGACTGAATCTGACCAATCACAGCAGAGCGGCTCTCAGAGAGGCGGGGTTTAGAGAGACTGAATCTGACCAATCACAGCAGAGCAGCTCTCAGAGAGGCGGGGCTTAGAGAGACTGAATCGAGATGCATGTAAACCTGTTGTAGG
>NC_136893.1:567500-572500 GCF_949152265.1 Phoxinus phoxinus
CACTCACTCACTCACTCACTCACTGACTCACTCACTCACTCCCACTCACTCACTCACTCACTCACACTCATTGACACACTCACTCACTCACTCACTCACTCACTGACTCACTCACACTCACTGACACACTCACTCACTCACTCACTCACTCACTGACTCACTCACTCACTCCCACTCACTCACTCACTCACTCACTCACTGACACACTCACTCACTCACTCACTCACTCACTCACTCACTCACTCACTGACACACTCACTCACTCACTTCCACTCACTCACTCACTCACTCACTCACACTCACTCACTCACTCACACTCACTGACACACTCACTCACTCACTCACACTCACTGACACACTCACTCACTCACTCACACTCACTGACACACTCACTCACTCACTCACTCACTCACTCACTGACTCACTCACTCACTCACTCCCACTCACTCACTCACTGACACACTCACTCACTCACTCACTGACACACTCACTCACTCACTCACTGACTCACTCACTCACTCACTGACACACTCACTCACTCACTCACTCCCACTCACTCACTCACTCACACTCACTGACACACTCTCTCTCTCACTCACTCACTCACTCACTCACTGACTCACTCAATCACTGACACACTTACTCACACTCACACACACTCACTGACACACTCACTCACTCATACTCACTGAAACACTCACTCACTGACTCACTCACTGACACACTCACTCACTGACACACTCACTCACACTCACTCACTCACTCACTCACTCACTGACACACTCACTCACTCATACTCACTGACACACTCACTCACTCACTCACTCACTGACACACTCACTCACTCATACTCACTGACACACTCACTCACTGACACACTCACTCACTCACACTCACTGACACACTCACTCACACTCACTGACTCACTCACTCACTGACACACTCACTCACACTCACTCACTCACTCACTCACTGACACACTCACTCACTCATACTCACTGACACACTCACTCACTGACACACTCACTCACTCACACTCACTGACACACTCACTCACTCACACTCACTGACTCACTCACTCACTGACACACTCACTCACTCATACTCACTGACACACTCACTCACTGACACACTCACTCACTCACACTCACTGACACACTCACTCACTCACACTCACTGACACTCACTGACACACTCACTGACACTCACTGACACACTCACTCACTGACACACTCACTCACTCATACTCACTGACACACTCACTCACTGACACACTCACTCACTCACACTCACTGACACACTCACTCACTCACACTCACTGACACTCACTGACACACTCACTGACACACTCACTCACTCATACTCACTGACACACTCACTGACACACTCACTCACTCACTGACTCACTCACTCACTCACTCACTCACTCACTGACTCACTCACACACTCACTCACACACTGACTCACTTTAATGAGTGTGTGTCGGTCTCTCTGCAGATGTGTGAGGATCTGTTCCAGCGCACGAGTGAGAACACAGACCCGGAGCTGTCCTACTCCGTAGAGGTGTGTGTTTCTGCTTTACACTCCTGACATCAGTGTGTTTCTGACGGCCAGTGCTGATATCTGAGAGAGCAGGAGGGCCAATGATAGAAACCCAATATAGATGATGATATCCCACTGTATAGCATGTTAACTGCATAGACTGTAAAACAATCTGGACGTAGTGTCCGTGACGTCACCCGTAGGTTTCTGAAGAGCATTTTTAACGCCTAAAGTGGGCGGAGCCGGCCGTCGCCATCTTGGCCTCGCGTCACCGCGCGTCACTCCCGGATAACAGAATATGGGCAAAGAGGCGGAGCTAAGGAGCCTGGCTATCTGAAACCACGCCCACCTGAGCTAACGTTATGGAGTTAGCTCTGCTCAGGCTTGGGAGCTAATGCTATATGCTACTCACAGTACCAAGTCTCCGACTGCACAGGGCCTCGCGCTAAAGCGACAGTTGATGATTAAAATCAGAATGCCAATTAAAAGGTCCTGTTTTTGCCCTTCGAAGAAATAAAATAGTTAAAAGACATAGCTACAAGTGAGACTGTGTATCGTGATTCTGTGCAGCTATTCTGCTAGTTGACAGTGGTTTATGTGCATACATGTCAGTCACTCTTTTTTACAGTCTGGTCCGTCAGCGTGGCATCGCTCGTCAAGTTCGTAGAGAGATTTATTATTCAGTCCATTTTAAATTCTGATTTTGGCCGCATCTCAAATGGGTCAAAAGTCACATCAATATACTACTTCAAACATCTATTCTGATTTGTGACATATAAACAAACACATCAACCCGATCACTTGTTTAGCGTTCATGTAAACACTACACTCAGTGTGTGTGTGTGTGTGTGTGTGTGTGTGCTCAGGTGTCGTTTATGGAGATCTACTGCGAGCGAGTGCGAGATCTGCTGAACCCCAAGAGTAAAGGTGCGCTGCGGGTCCGAGAGCACCCCATCATGGGGCCGTACGTCGAGGACCTGTCCAAACTCGCTGTGACCTCCTACCAGGACATCCGAGACCTCATGGACTCGGGGAACAAGGCCCGGTGCGTGTTATCCATACAACATCCCTGTTACTCCTGTACTCAGATAACCCTCATCCTTCCCTCGGGTCATTTTGACCAGGACTTTTGTTTTTTGTTAAAAAAAACATACAAAATTGAGTGTTCATCAGAGGGGTCCAAAGACCTCAGGATTTTTGTCGCAGTTGAACCTCGAATACACAACATGTTTTTTTCATGGTTTTGTGGTTGAAATTTTAAAAAGTAACAAATCCTTCCATCTCAGGTCAATTTGAGCCCTTGGGAATGAATGGAATGCGAGGAATGCTTTAGTACACATAGAAAAACCTAAAATTCAAACTAAAAATACTCACATTTTACCAAAAAATTATATTATAACGTCTACATGTGTATCTGAAGGCATACTGAACTGGCTTTAGGACCCAGCGGGACAGCTCATCTGCTCCATATAGAGCTATAACCCCATCTAGAGTTATGAAATATCATGATATATTATAATTTTTCCACAAGAGGTCGGCAAACACTCCCGATATAAGATTTAGAGCTGAATTAAAAGGTTTAGGCATGAAACCATGAGGCATGAGTTATTTTGTTTATTGATCAAATCTAGTAATTTAAAGCTAAATAAAAAATATATATAAAAAAAAAATCCCCCAAAAAATACTATCAAATTTAAAGAAAGTAAGCTTTCTGAATAAAATAATGTTAGGGCTTCGGGTCATTCTGACCCGCGAGGGAAGGATGTGTTACAGAACGCGAGGGAAGAATGAGTCCTCAACATGACTTTGATTGATTGATCAGGACGGTGGCAGCGACAAACATGAACGAGACGAGCAGTCGATCACACGCCGTCTTCACTATCGTCTTCACTCAGCACCGTCGAGATCAGCTGACCGGCCTCGACACAGAGAAGGTGTGTGTGTGTTTCTCTACAGTGTGTGTTGGTGTATTATTTCTAAATTTGCCCGTAAAATTATAATAATAATTATTAAACAAAAATATAAAAATGACTAAATAAAAAAAAATTATTTATATATATATATATATATATGGCTATAAAATATTATTAATAATAAGAAATTATATTTATTATTATTATTTTTATTTCTAAGTAAAAATTTAGACCAGTGTGTGTGTGATCTCTATGCGTCACATGTTCTCTGGCGTGTGCGTGTGATCTCTGTGCGTCACATGTTCTCTGGCGTGTGATTTCCGTGCGTCACATGTTCTCTGGCGTGTGCGTGTGATCTCTGTGCGTCACATGTTCTCTGGCGTGTGTGTGTGATCTCTGTGCGTCACATGTTCTCTGGCGTGTGTGTGTGATCTCTGTGCGTCACATGTTCTCTGGCGTGTGTGTGTGATCTCTGTGCGTCACATGTTCTCTGGCGTGTGATCTCTGTGCGTCACATGTTCTCTGGCGTGTGCGTGTGATCTCTGTGCGTCACATGTTCTCTGGCGTGTGTGTGTGATCTCTGTGCGTCACATGTTCTCTGACGTGTGCGTGTGATTTCCGTGCGTCACATGTTCTCTGGCGTGTGCGTGTGATTTCCGTGCGTCACATGTTCTCTGGCGTGTGCGTGTGATCTCTGTGCGTCACATGTTCTCTGACGTGTGCGTGTGATTTCCGTGCGTCACATGTTCTCTGGCGTGTGTGTGTGATCTCCGTGCGTCACATGTTCTCTGGCGTGTGATTTCCGTGCGTCACATGTTCTCTGGCGTGTGCAGGTCAGTAAGGTGAGTCTGGTGGATCTGGCGGGCAGCGAGCGAGCGGATTCATCTGGAGCCAAAGGCCTGAGACTGAAGGTACGGCTCTTATGTTTCCATCCAGAATGAAGAGGCAGCATCTCCTTCACTCTTTCACACACACTCTGTCTGTTCTCCAGGAAGGCGCTAATATTAATAAATCTCTCACCACTCTGGGGAAGGTCATCTCCGCTCTGGCTGAAAATGTGAGTTAATTCATAAAATGATTAATCTGTCATCATGTACTGCTGCAAACCCATATACTAAATGCATGGGAACCACAGAAGTGCTCCATCTGTAGCAAAATGTCCACGCTGCTGTTTCTAAAGACAATGAGAGTATGTGGGATTCAAACCATCACTAGATGTCTTTATTCTTCTGTTTTCTGAAGTCACAGCGCACAGGTCATGTGGACAAACTCATGATGCTTTTGTTTTGTCATTCATTGTCATTATGTGGCAAAGAGCAGCGTGGACTTGCTGAACGTCTGCTTGATGTTGTACAGAAGACAGAAACTCGTACAGGCTCGTAATGAGACGAATGTCCTGTCATAGAGAAGCTACTGATGTGGTTATGCACTGTTTGAAGCCCCAGACTGTTAAATGACCGTTTGTTTATATGTGACAAACAGCAAACCAGCAAAAGAAAGAAAAGTGAGTTCATTCCGTACAGAGACTCAGTGCTCACCTGGATC